>NC_045763.1:87928794-88231824 GCF_008692025.1 Phocoena sinus
TCAATATTATCCTGGTGAAGTTACTTATTTTCTCTGTGCTATAGTCTCCTCATCTGTATCATAGGAATAAGATAGTCTCTATCACATGGGGTTCTTGTGAGTATTAATAGGTTTAGCTCAGTGCCTGGCTGAACAATAGTAAGAGCACAGCAAATGTTAGCTCTCGGGTGGAGGAAATCCTCGAACAGCAGGAGAAAATGCTGGAAAGAAAATCTCTAGTCGAAAATCATCTACCTTTAGTAGAACCCTTCCTAGATCTCTATCATACTTCCAATATGATAATAACAACAATGTATTAGGTAACTTGATCTCTCTAACACTAAAATGCATTATATTAAAAATAAGTAATATTGTTACCACCCAGATCATTTATTCATTCATCAAACATTCATTAAACAGTCTCTACATGCCATTCTGCATTGGGTAGCAGAGAATCAAAAGTACATAATTAATCTATGGTGTCTCTGTTCTCAAAATTATTCACAATCTTGCAGAAAAATAAGTCTCAAAGGAAAAATAATCATCATAGAGTGTGCAGCAAGTACAATGTTAAGATGTAATGAGAGCAACCAGCTAGGGTGCTGAGTCCATATTGCAGGAAGGGGACTGGGTGAGGTTGTGTTTCTTGGGAAACATGATCCAAATCTTGTAGCATGCATAGGCATAAGCCAGGAGAAGTTGGGGGCAGGGACATTCCAAGCAGTGAAAAGTGCGTGAGCAGAGGAAGAATGGTATAACATAACACAACACATTGGGGGAAGTACAGGTAGTTCAATGTAGCTAAGATTCAAGGTTTAAAAGAAGAAAAGGAGCAGGGTATAAAAAGTGGAATCAAGTCCAGATCATGAAGGGCCTTGAATGTTATGCTAGGGACTTCCAATATTATCCTAAAGGCATCGATAAGTCAATAAAAGATTTGTATGCAAAAGGATTACTTGATCAGATACTTATTTAAGAAAGGTAATTCTGGAGGTTGAGTGAAGCATTGATTGGAAAGAGTGATGACTGGAAGAATGGAGAAAAGTTCAGAGAAAATAAAAACCAAATGAAGGAAGGAATGGTAAGAACAGAAGAGAATTGGAGTCAGGTGACCTAAAGATGTCAGGAATGGGTTGGTGGTGAGTCAGAGAGGGGAGTCAAAGATGACTATTAGTTTTTCTGATTTGGGTTTCTTAGGTTAATGAAGGTACCACTCACCAAAAAAAAAAAAAAAAAAGAAATCTTATAGAAGGAGCAGGTATTGGGAGTTAGAGGGGTAGAAAAGATGCTGAATTGAATGTAGCCTACTCTAAAGCTATGGGATATCTGCATTAAAATGTCCTACAGGTACTTTGGAACCCAGAAGAGAGGCTGAATGGTAATCATAAATTGGGGTTGTCAGGAACCAGTCACACTCTGTACCTCTGCGGACTGGTAAGGCTGTGATTCAGGACTCGTGATGACCCTCCCAGGAAAATTATGTGGCATCAGCCCCTGCAGGGAGAGGTTTCTATCAACTTCATCAACTTCAACTGAACCCCACATTAGTGTTATGAAGATCGTTTCTTGTGGAAATGATGGCATTTTGCCTGATCAAACAGCTGGGTCCACTAGATGGCTGCTCTTCATCTCTCACGTCATTTACAGGCAGGACCAATAGTGCCTCACACCTCATGCAGTGGGTTTCTGCTCTCCTACTAAGGGTTCATGCATTGCCTCTGAAAAACAAGACACTGTGGGACTGGCATGGCCCATACACAGCCATAGGCTCACCCACCCTGGCCTCTGGGTTGTGGGTTGCAGGCAAACAGAGAAATAGTACACCTGGCTCATACCCAGGTCCTGTGCTCCCTAATGCAGAGGCTGCCACTAGATCTTGGGATCTGGCTTTCCCGGTTTGATAAGCAGAATGATGCCCCCTCCCCAAAAAGGTCCATGTCCTAATCCTTGGGACTGTGAATATGTCACCTCCCATGGCAAAGGGGAATTAAGATTGCCAATTATCCGAATTCTCTGGGTGAGAGCACAGTAATTGCAAGAATCTGAAAGTAAAAGAAGGAAGTAGAAGAGTTCAGAGTGATGCAGTCTGAGGACTCAACTCACTGTTGCTGGCTTTAAAGATGGAGGAAGGGACCACAAGCGCCAATGCATGTGGGCAGCTTGTCTTTGTCTGGCTTACTTTACTTACTGTGATAATCTCTAGGTCTGTCCATATTGCTGCAAATGGCATTATTTCATTCTAGAAGCTGGAAAAGGCGAGAAAATGGATTCTCCTCAAGAGCCTCCAGAAATGAGAATAGCGCTGATAATATTGACTTTGACCCAGTGAGAGCTGTGTTAGACTTTAAGATAATAAGATAATCCTATAAGATAATAAATTTAGAATTTTTTAATTGTAGTTGATTCACAATGTTGTATTAGTTGAAGGTATACAGCAAAGTGATTCAGTTATACATACATGTATATATATATACATATATATATATATTTTTTAGATTCTTTTCCCTTATAGGTTATTACAAAATATTGAGTATAGTTCCCTGTGCTATACAGTTGGTTCTTGTTGGTTATCTATTTTATATATAATAGTGTGTATACGTAAATCCCAAACTCCTAATTTATCCCTGCTCCCTTTCCCTTTGGTAACCATAAGTTTGTTTTCTGTGTCTGTGGGTCTATTTCTGTTTTGTGAATAAGTTCATTTGTATCATTTTCTTTTTAGATTCCATATATAAGCGATGTCATATGATATTTGTCTTTGTCTGACTTACTTTACTTACTATGTTAATCTCTAGGTCCATCTGTATTGCTGCAAATGGCATTATTTCATTCTTTTTTATGGCTGAGTAGTATTCCATTGTATAAATATACCACATCTTCTTTATCCATTCATCTGTCGATGGACATTTAGGTTGCTTCCAATGTCTTAGCTATTGTAAATAGTGCTGCAATGAACATTAGGGTGTATGTTTCTTTTTGAATTATGGTTTTCTGTGGATTTATACCCAGGAGTGTGATTGCAAGATCATATGGTGGCTCTATTTTTGTTTTTTAAAGGAACCTCTATACTGTTCTTCATAATGGGAGAAAATGGAACCCTCCTACACTGTTGATGGGTATAAATTTGGATTTTTTTAGCCACTATTTGTAATAATTTGTTATAGCAGCCATAGAAAACTAATGTACTTGGCAACACCCAAAAGGGCAGGATGACACAAGTCAGTGTGAAGGTGTTGATGCTCCGTGGGGTAGATTTTGGTCAACATAGGAGGGGAGCCAATGGATAAGTTCTTTCCTGCCCTACACAGTTTGTTCTGACACATAGGATTTTATATGATCTTTTGAAGCACACTGTGAGACAGAGAAGTCAGGTGTGTTTTATACAAAGCTGCAGAGAGCTGTACCTTTGTATTTGTTCTTACTCCTTACTCCCGTTTTGCTCGCTCATGCTTCTCTGAGATTGTACTTCCTAAGGAAGCAACAGTGTGTAAGGATGGGTCTCACTCAGGCTGATTTTTAAGAAACCTGAGAGGGTAGTGACTGCTATCATGCAATTGGGTGAGTCCAGCTAGAAAGTGTGTACAGAGCAATCAGAAGAAGGGTCAGGAATAGGTTCCTGGGGAACCAGCATTTAAGAACCAGATGAACCACAAGGATGCTGAAAGGAAGCCAAAGTTGGGCATAGAGGAAGAAGAACTAGAAGCGGTCAGTGTTCTAAACACAAGGGAAGGGAAAGTCTGAGAAAAGAGAAGTGGCCAATGGAATTAGAGGTGTAGTGGTGATCGGTGAGCCCAAATGAAGGAATAACTGACATTTTAAAATTAATACCTGGGAGTTCATTGCCACCCTTGGCTAAAGTTACAGACAAAGCCAGGTTTCTGGGGATTTAGGAATGAATCAGAAGAGATGAAATATAGGCAGCAGGTGTAGACAGCTCTTTAAGTGTGTTGGTTATGAAAATAAGAAGAGAGTGCTGTAGCTAGCAAACCGTATTGGGTGGAAGGAGGATTTTTAATTTCTGTATCCTTTTGTTTTTGTTTGAAGATTGGAGAAACCTGAACATGTTTATGGCCTAAAGGAAATGAGCCAGCGGAGAGGACAGCTTAAAGATTCACACAATAGGGAAGACACACAGACAGACACCTACTAACAGAATGCAGTATTTTCCTGCTACTTCCCTTGTACGCTGTCACAAATGCAGAAATGTGTTTGTCCTCTCCCCAATCTAGCATCAGAAAGTTGGCCACAGAGTCTGAAGAGGCTGGCAGCTCTGTTTTTAAGTGAGTCAGACAGGACAGCAGTGTGAGTTGGGCCTCTGTGAATCGTTCGGGAGAGCAGCATGTAGGCAGTGGACTTGCTCCTTTAGCTTCCTGGCTTGAAACAAAGTTAGATCTCAGCACCCAACAGAGTAACTTAAAACCAGCAAAAGTCAAGGTAGACATATGCTTCTAGAAAGGAAAGGGATTCTTGTTTGTGAGCCCTTCTGAATTCTCCTGTGGATCCTCCCAGAGGAATGCAGTCACTGAGTATGATGAATACTAGGCTAAGACAACTCAGGAAACTTCTTCCCGTTAATGTTCTCTGAAACATACACACACACACGCATGCATGCACACACACACTCTAAATAAGAATCAAATGAAAGAGAAAAGCTGTACAACTCCTGCTTTTAAAGAATCACAGATTTTTAGTGCTTACAGGACATTGTAAGAATGATTTAGTTCAATACTCCCATTTTACAGTTGAAGAAATTGAGGCATAATAAAAACTTATAATAATAATTGCATAGCAATAGCAAATTTTAGTTATAATGTGCTCTCACATAAATTAACTCATTTGATCCTCAGAAAGACTTCAGAAGAAAGGGAACAAAACAAATCAAAAACAATTGAAATTGTACCCTAAAAGCACTCTGATATTTTAATACTGACACTTCTATAAAACAGGAGTTTTTCTCTTCCCCTTTATCCTGCTACAGGTTAAATATATTATTTTCATTTTACAGGTAAGGAAATAAAATTGAGATATAAAAGGATATGCTTGATGTCTGGCAAATATCCTGGGTCTAAAACTCATGTCAGAATCCATAAGAAAACTCAGGATTCTTCGATTTCAGAGTCTTTTTTCATTTCTTTTTCATTTTATATTTTTACAGCATTCTATGCTTATGAGGGTAGTTTCACTTACATGGCTTAATTAATCATTATGACAACTCTGTATGATGGATAAAACCATGAAGAAACTGAAAGAAAGATGAAGGATTCGGTGAAAGTCTCATAAGTAGTTAACAAGGTACTAGCACTTCAGCAACAAATGGGTTCTGAAGTTTCTTTCCCACATACCAGTTGCACTCAGTCCTGCCTGCAAATTGGAATTATCTCAAGAGGCTTTAAAAAAATACAAGTGGGCTTCCCTGGTGGCGCAGTGGTTGAGAGTCCGCCTGCCGATGCAGGGGACACGGGTTCGTTCCCCGGTCCGGGAAGGGGAAGATCCCACATGCCGCGGAGCGGCTAGGCCCGTGAGCCATGGCCGCTGAGCCTGAGCGTCCGGAGCCTGTGCTCTGCAGCGGGAGAGGCCACAACAGTGAGAGGCCCGTGTACCGCAAAAAACAACAACAACAACAAAAAAAATACAAGTGACTGGACCCCACCCCAGACTAACTGAATCAGCCTGTCTGATGGATGGACCCTGAGTATCTTCAGTTTTTAAATCTTTCCAGGTGATTCTTATAGCCTCTGTTGAGAATCACTACAATATATAACACATTTAACATTTAAACTTCTTAATTTTTGCAGGACGCAGTCTGATTCCCTCTTTACAATAATAGCTAACATTTTGGTAGCATTCTGGAAGGGATGGGAGATTCATGCATTTTAGCTCTCCACTGAACAGGAACAGTGCCACTGTGTATACAAGCATCTTGTAATACAGATTACCGAAGTCCTATGGAATTGCCCACTCCAACAGCAGAAAAAAAGTGTTCAACATTATGCTCCTCTAAAGCAGTCAAACGTTTTCTCTATTCATGTGGCTCTGGATGACTAACATCATATTGCAGGGGTAAAATACAGAGGAATAAATACTAGAAACATAATACCTTTGTTTTAACTGCTGACCATGGTGACTACAGCGTGAGCAGAAACTCCATTGCAGGATGAGACCCAGAATGCAGGTGAGCACAGAGCTTGCTTGTCTCTTATGCAGGAGCCACCCCCCTCCATGTATTATTGCTGGTATCCATGTGTAACAGATAGTATTGTGTACTGAGCTGGAAGATAATAAATACATGTGAGATGATGATTTACAGAAGAGTGCTTAGAACTCCTTGAACCAGCAGGAGAAGAAAACAGTGCTGGTGCAAGGCTGTACTGTCAAACTCAAAATCCTTTTCTTCCTTTCTCTCCAGAGGGCAATTTCTCCAAGACATAACTTGCTTTCTGCATTGTCATCTGGAAATTCGGTGGTTAATTACTGAAATGCCTGATCCACAAATCTCTAGCTGTCATTTTTTTTTTTCTCCCTTTTGGTTGACTTTTTTAAAAGAATGTCTCATTTTTAATGAAATAACTCTCATTAAAACTGCCTGTTCTTTAGGAGTTTTTGTATAACTATTTTTACTTCCTTTTAAAAACTTCCCTTATTTAAGCTACTGTGGCTTAATGAAATTGTACCTCCAACTAAAATCAGTATGATTTGAAATCTTAACAACAGCAACAAAAAAAATTAAATGAAACCCGAAAATGCCAGTGAGTTGTTTGCATGATTTCTTATGACAGTTGTTTTATTTCATATTTCTCCTTGACAGAGAAAGAAAAAATTCTAGAGAAAGTGATGGTGATAGATATACTTAGGTGATTAATGATATTGTCATCTTGACGACTCATCTGCATCTGTATCGTATGAAAAATAGATCGTTGATTTATCCAAGACTATAATCTTTTTATCATTCTAATATTAAATGTAATCACAAGAGGAAAGCACTAACATTTGCCAAAAAAAGGAAAGTGATTGATTTAAGGGTTCATCTTAGACCAAATGCTCTATGGACACATGAGTTGCTATTAAAGGTGTTTTACACATAGGCCAAGTAAACTAGCCCTCACCTCTATATCATAGGCCCATCCGTTTAGCATAGTGATTAACACGCTGCCTTTGCAGTCACACTAGTGAGTACAAATCCCAGCTCCGCCATGTGCTAGCCGTGTGACCTTGGGCAGGTTATTAAACTCCATCATGCCTCAGTTTCCTCATTTATAAAAATGAGAATAAAAGCAGTACTTACTTCACAGAGTTGTCATGAAGGTTCAAGTGACTCAGTATGTGCTCCATAAATGTAAACTATTATTACAATCATCCATCGGATATGTCCCCTGGTCAGTTATCTTGTATTCAGAAAGCTTCTGATAAGATATATACCTTGATCAGAAAACGTGAGCATGATCTACCTGATTAATTTCTCTGATAATTCAATCAGCTCATCACCCAGGATAGAGGATGATACCAAGGTAGAGAAAAAGTGAGTCAAACTGTGTTGAAGCAAGAGTATGAGTCACTGGCTGCAGGGGCTTTGATGTATAGAAAGCAGCATGGTGCAGGAGAGAGCATGAGTGTCAGACCAGCATGCATTTGAGAATATGCTCTGCCTCTCAAGATGAGATCTTCAACAACTTATTTAATCTCTCTAATTCTCAGTGCACCCTAAAGTAAAAAGTTCTAAAGATTTAAATGTGATCGTGTATGTAAAATACTTAGCTACATGTTACGCCAACTCATTATTACTGCTATTATTGTTTTTAATCCTGTGAGAGAAGATAGAGTAGGGACACTGGGTAGCTGGGTGGATCAGGAGCCATAGTATGAGGGCAAGGGAGAGAATTGGGACAGTTTACAAAAAGGGAAGTAGTCAGGGTCTTTGAACACCAGCTGGGCCCTTCCTAACTCTCTGTGCCTCCTGGTAAATTGCCAACTACCATATTCGTTCATTCGGTCAACAAGTATAAGCGAATCCCTGCTATGGGCTGGGCACTTTTCTAGGTGCCAAAGGCAATGGTCTTACTGTTAGGAAGCTTATATTCTGTGGGGACTCTTTAATAAACAGGTAAACGAATAAATGAGGCAGATAATTTCAGATTGTAAAAAGACAATGGATCAGACAAAGAATGCTGTGGGAGAGGACATCTTAGCTAAAAAAGGCCTGTTGAAGAGATAAAATTTAACTGGAGCAGAAGAAAGAGGAGCCAGACACATAAAGCTCTGGAAAAGAACAATCCACTCAGTGGGTTCTGCACCCAAAAGGCCTTGAAGTAGAAATGATCTGGATCTTGGCCTATGCCCAGGCTAGTGTGACTGTGGCCCATATTGACTCATACTGAAGGGAGCAGCAGAGCCCTGGTTGTGGAAAGACTTGCAAGCCATGCGAGGGCTGGATACCCAGTGCTACGTGAAGCCGTGGGAGGCTTCCATAGGAAGCAGAGGAATGAAGTGATGGTTTTACCACACACGCCCTTGCTGAGAACTCAAAAAAATCATCAACAGGTAGCCGTGTTGACCTTGCAAGACTCAACCCTGTTCATTTGTTCATGACAACCAACTAGTGAGGTGGCGAGGCAGAGATTTTACTCTCCGAATTTTAGAGATAAGAGTACTGAGGTTCAGAGTGCCCAAGCTCCTCCAGCCAGATGCCTCATCAAGACAGAGTAAAATCAGTTAGTGGCAGAGCCATGGGGTCTAGTCTAGGTTTTACGATTTCCAGTCCTGAGCTTTATCTCGTACAAGAAATTCTGATCACACTTGGCTTAGCAATCAGATTTATTCTATTAAACATAGTTTTTTAAGTTTTGATTATTTTTAATCCTGCTTGTGATTTCTATTTGATTTCCCAGTAGGTTCTACCAACTAAAGGTAAATTCCTTGGATGTATGTTAGGCTTCTGTGAGTGGTGATAACCACAGTGCTACGAGAATCACTAAACGCATAAATATGACATGACTCCCTTCTTGCCATTCCCTCCGTGACAGTGCGGACTGAGTGTAACAAGAAGCCTAGTGAGGAGTTCAGATGGGCAATGGAGATGGAACAATGTCACCGACATCTACTAAGTTTTCATAGGCCCTTCCAGACCGTCCTCACAAACTGTGCCTCTCATTAAAGTAGTCAGCACAACAATTTGTACTATATGCTAATTCCAGCATTTGTGATTCAATATTTGAAGTATTTACAGTTTTCCACATTACCAGACAAGAATTGCACATGGCCCAGAATGGGAGCAGTCAAAGACAGCTTTACGTATGTGCTCTGATCAGGAAAATAAAAGAAACTTCTTAGAATTTAATGAGAGGCAGAAAGAAACACCGGTTCCTTTCAAAACTGTAGGATCAACAATGGTAGTGATGGTACTTGTAGAGATTGAGCAACAGAAGGTAGATATACTTGGCATAATGGTAAAGAGTTAAGAAATTGAGCTGTATTAATCAGAGTAAAGAAAATTTTTATTAAGTGCATAGTTTGTAAGCACCACGTGTTTTTTTACTGTTTGTTAGGAAGATGGAGGCATGCACCGGAAACACTAATTCTAATTATTACTGTATGTGGGAGTTTTTGGCATGAGGTCAAGAAATAATAGGAGAATGTGTGAATCTCACTATTGAGCTGCAGAAAGCCTAATCATTTGAATAAAGCCAGTTGTTTTTTCTTGGACCGTCTCTGGGCTGTTCAGTGTTCTGGATGAATCTAACACAATCAGGCTGTTCTCCGGTGTATAACCACTTCCTGCTGACTCAGGGCAACTTGCTTCCTCTGCCGTTTATTAAAATGAAACATTCATATTAAAAGCCCATTTTTTAGTGATGACCAAATATACATTAGTAATGACATTATTAAAACTATTTTGTTTAAAATGAACTTTCACACTAGTGTGTTGCAAAGTGGCACAAACAAATCTAATTTCACTGGAGATGGTTTTAAAAGGCTTGCAGATCTTTCTGGCACTATTACAGAAGCGGATTTGATGTGTGTTTCAGGAGACAATCTAAGTTTTTATGGCTGTAAAAAATGAATACTGTTTCTACTACTCCACACAGCAAACAATGTATAATTCATGATTTTTCATTAACATGCAAATGTGAAATAATGTCTTCTATGCTTGCATCTACTAATAATCTATTAAATATTTAGAAGCATAGTAAAGAATACTGAAAATATTTGGTCTGGGTACTGTATAAGTAGTTTTTCCCCTCATTTTTTATTTGTCCATATATTTACACATGTAAAAACGTAGGAGAAACAGACAAACAAATAATCGATTCAGCATCTGGCATTTGTAGAATAAGAGAGTAACCCTAGTATTTATACAGTTCTTGGTACCTTCAATAGCATTTTCACAGAAAGGGTCTTGGCCATCCATGTAACAACAATATTAGTCTGTTGTTAGCCCCATTTCATGGATCAAGAAACCAAGACAGTGATTTACTGGCCAGGACAACATCCCAAGTGTCTTGATTTATAATTTGTTGTACCTCAGGAGCACAATAGAAACTCAGGTATAAGGTCATAGAATTCCAAGTGCTTGATAAATATATTTTTCTAAGACCATTACCTATAGTTTGTACTGGCTGAAGGATCTGAAATTTTCAGTACTCTTTCTAAGGTGCCAAGATTCCTCATTGGTTCATTCTACAAATATTAATTGAGCAAAGCCCTATCCTCCTATGTGCTCGGCATTCTTCCCGGGGCCTGATGGAAGCTAGAGATGAATCAGACACAGACATGTCATCAAGGGTAGAACTGTAGAGTCTAAAAGACAAGCTAGAGAAAATTGCTGTAATAAAAGGAATATTGCATCAAATGCCACTAGAAGAGTACAGAAAATGTTTAAAGGAGAGAAAGAATGCATTTCTCTGGGCAGAGAGAATCTGGGCAGACTTCATGGGGAGTGATGGATCTAGGATGCAGTGGGTTAAAGAAGTCATTGAAGATCTAAAGCCCAATCATGTGGTGTTTTAAATTTAATCTCTTAAATTTAATCTTGGAGGGCGTGTGAGAAACTAGGGGGGAATGAGGCCTATAAAATATTTCAGAATAAGAAAATAAAGTCTCCAAAAAAAAAAAAAAAGAGTAATGGAAATGAATGTAAAAGGAAAGAAAAAACATAATCCAAAATTTTGGAAAGATTCTTAGAATCTGGCTGTTCTCAATAAGACATCAGGGGGTTAGCAATAGAAAGTCAGAGTTAAGTCAAGACATGACAGAATATTGATTCCTTCTCTTTCCTTAGTATGTTCTGGGTTCTAAAAATTTCTCTGTGGTCACGATTTTACTATTATTATCTTCAGTATTAATTCTAGGGAGTCAGTCTGGTTGCATTAAGACATTTGGAAGACACAAATCTACTTAAAAACAAAATTATCCTTTCAGTTCACATTAATGACTTGATACAGTCCATGCCTTCAAGAAATTTGTCTTCAGTCACTGTACTAGGATCTCTATTCAGGAGAAGTGAAACTAAGAACTGGGTTACCTTTCTAAGGTTGGTACCACTCTGTGTACAAACCTGGTCAATCACTCCTTCAACCAACCCAGGAAACTGACCTCAATTAATACATTTTAAGCATGTTTAAGCAATCTATCAAATTGAAGTTGTGATAAGGGAATAGAGAAATAACTACAAAGATCATACACACAAAAACAATCACAATGGTCTAAAGTCCTCCCAGATGATATTATGAGTCTGCTTCAAAGACAGAGTACTTGGGCAAGGTTGGAAACCACAGGCATTGGCCATATAATCCTTGCTACCCAGATGGTGTTGTCATTCCAGCAGGTCCAGTCTCCTGCCCTGGGGATCCTTTCTAGTAGAACTCTGGCTCTAAGGATGCCGTTTTCCCTTTACTGGTGAATAATTCTGTGCACCAAGTACATTTTTGCTGAGTACATCATTTCTTATCCAGGTCTCAGGGAAGCTTCCATGCTGCATTACTCCCTCAGATATTGTATCACATCCACAGGCACCACGTGGTATTTTGCGTGGAGATTTAGGAATTCCTCCTGAGTCTGGCCAGTGTTTGTTCTGTTCAGTGGCCTGAGTATAGTTAAATAGGCTCTTTGAATCTATATGTAAGTAGACTTTGTTTTTTCCCCTTCTGGGGTCATTTCCCATCCAGACACTGTGACTGACTCTTTTTGTGTATTACCAGTCTCTCTCCCTGTTGCAGTGAGCTCTCAACCTCTACAGGATTCTCTAGGGGACCATACTCTATTTATCTGGGGGTCAAATATGTTACAATGAAGGGTTTACTGGATGAAGCTATTTTCATACTTTATAAAATGGATTTTTATACTTTGCTAATTTGATAATGATATCAAGAACTTCTGCATAGGTCATTCAAATAATCCAATTAGCTTTGCTTTTGGGTTTATTTGTATCACTAATTCTCCATTATACATGACACTAGGTGAACAATTCAGTGTTCAACCAGAGAAGCAGAACACCTATAGGGTGCCTGGTATAGAGTGAGCTCCTGGCAAATAACAATTTAAAATAAATAAATGGTTCTCTGATACCTAAAAAACAAAACAGCTTGCTAATTTCTGTGACCAAAGAAATAGCAGGAAAACCATCACAGAATGAATTTGTGGGTGTAATTACCATCTGATATATCCATGTCAAACATATCAGGTCTCTTTTCATGACAAAGTCCTACAAAATGAGCAGGTAGCACAGTGATAAGCTACCTTGACTTTACCAAAGGACTGACATCTTGTCCTGTACAATTTCCTTTTCTTTCAAACAGAATAAATATAGCTTAAACAACAGTTCTCAATTGCCAACCAGACTAGGGCTGGACTGTTAGAAAGGGAATTTGTTTAAAAACTTTTTAAAATAATAATAACTTTCTGATCTGAGAGCCATTTCTCATATCACTGCCATGAAGATTCTAATTCAGTAGGTGTGGAATAGGATATGAGAATCAGCATTTTAACATGATTCTCCTGATAATTCTGTCTCACAGCCAGGCTTAGAAATCAGCGGCCTTCAGCACATACAGCTGGCATTAGGATCATGCATGGCTAGCTGTGGATCCGTGGCAATCTGAGTGGGGGGAGAATCTGGGGAATCCATGGGATAGATCAGACCCATAAGAGACTTTTGTGTATGTGTTGTAAATTAGAGTTGGGCACAAGGAACTATTGCTGCTATGGCCACATTAACAATGCACTGTTTATACAGACCAATTAGAGTCCATGAAAAAAGCTTTTTATGTGGTGCCTTTAGCATCACAGTATTTCTGTCGTGGAGTGACTTGTCAGCCCCGGACACATGGAGAGATCTCACAGAGGAGGTCATGGGATGTCAGGAGAGCTAGGACAAGCAAGAGAACCTGCTCAGTAGCTAGGGGAATCAGCAAATGTTTTAAAATAACATTTAACCCTGATTCTGATAACATTTTAGAGACTCTTCAGTGTGGAAGCATGAGGGATGTGACAACTAGTGCTTCCAAGGATAGCTATTTATACAAATGTATAAATAGGTATAAAAGACGGAAGTGATAATTCAACAGTGACTGGTAATTAGAGTAGATTTTGCAGTACAACACATTAACACCAGAAAAATGAATATTTGTTCATTTTTTAATAGACTGCTCAGAGGCTAAAAATGATTCCCTGCTTGGCCAAAATAAAACCATAATAGAAGGTAGTTGTTGGCATAAAGGAGAGAACGGCTGCAGGAATTCAGGTATTCACCTGTCCCTCTGTGAAGTCTGTATTGTATGCAGGATTCATACAGTGAAGAGAGGGTGCACAGCTCAGGGTATTCCACAACAGCTTCAAGACCTCAGAAAGCTGAGAAAGCTGGAATATATAGCCCAGGATGACTTAGAGCAGTATGATGAAGTTGTGAATACCAGAGAACAGTATATGGAGAGTCTCAGGGAAGAATCTCAAAGCCAGATAATTTCCCTCCTGTGTAGACACAGTGAGTGAGGTGAAGGATATCTTAACTATTGGCTGTTGGGTGCATGCAGTGGGACAAGAGACAACCTTGCCTAGCAGCCTTGCCCTAACTTACTGTCAGGATATAGTGTTTTCTGTATTTAACTCCTTTATATAACACTGTGCTTAAGTGCACTTCCAAGAGGATGGGAAAAGAGCACTGCATGGTTCTGGATGTAGCTCCCGCTCATTAAACATAAAGAGGGTGACGTCCCTAAGAATCACAACCTTAACCCTTTGTGGCAGTGAAATGATCACAGTGATTGTTTGAAATTTACTAATGACCATTAAGATATAGGGATACCAGATACCAAAAGCTATTTCATCAACAGACTTTATCAGATGAGGTGAACAACCTAGTAGATAAGTTGAAAAAATATTTCCACTCTCCCTCTAGGCTTTCTTGTCATGCATTTCTATGATGACCTACCTAATAATCATAATTACCAGTAGTGCAACATTGAGGTTTGGAATTACAATGTTGTTTAAACTCTTACTTTTAAAGAGCGTAATATCTGCCAGACCTGACCTGATTTATTTTTATTTATTTATTATCATTATTTTTTTAGCTCTCAGCCCATGGACTTGTGAAGATTTACATATCTCTGTTAGCTGAATCACATCTGTTCCTTAGGTCTAATTTTCAAATTCCAAGCATTAGCAGTGTGACCACAAAGATCTATGATCTTACGCTTTATTTGATTTTTGTGTGTTTGTTTTAATGGAAGGTAGAAAGGGAGGGAAGAAGGGAGGGGAATTTTTGATTTGCTGTCTAGCCAACACAATTCTAAAAAGCATTAAGCTGAAACTGCTACAAGTGTTTATTTTCTAACTCTTTCTTGTATAACGGGAACAGTCAAGATCTGAACACGAGTCGATATAAGGTTTGTGGTTATGATAAGCATATCAGCCAGTGGATGGAGTAAACCCCAGTGACAGCTGTGATGGTTCTTGGAATCAGACATCCTTCAATAACATGTTCCCCCGTAGCTTATAGATACTGTTGTAAAATAGGGTCAAGGCTTATGGCAGATGTTGAATATCTCCGAGCTATGTGAAATTTCTCTCTGTGGATCCGTGCCTAACAACCATTACATCAAACCACAGGTACAGCGAAGCCTATTTCCCTCTTTGACATAATACTTTTGTTACTCTAGAGGCAAAGCCTTATGCTATTGCAAGCTGAAAAAAGACACCTCTCTAACAGCTGAAAGAGTGCAGACACAGAATTGGGAACAATTGGGCTATTCCAAACATCAGAATATAAAGCAATGATTTTATCCAGCACAAACCACACAGCTCATTACAGTATGGTGTCTTGGAATGAGGATACCTGAAATAACAATGGCAATACCAAAAAATGAGTAACTAAATATTGTGCAAATTAATGTTACCAGGCCTCATAGATGTGATTCTTCCCAACTCTAATCTTTGTTATAACAGTAACTACTTGTTCTTGTCATAGAGAAAACTGATTGCTTCATCGATTGGTTCACTGAATAAAATCTTGTCATTGAGCAATCAGGCTAGGTTTTCTATAAACATCTGATAAAAGAAAGTTAAGAAGCCTATAAATAGTGTAGGTCAGATGGATTCCAAATATCAGTGAATTTCCATAATACCTGTTTTTTCATGTTTTTTTTTAATAGAAGTATAGTTGATTTACAACGTGGTATTAATTACTACTGTACAGCAGGGTGACTCAGTTATACATGTATAACATTCTTTTTCACATTCTTTTCCATTTATAGTTTATTATAGGATATTGAATATAGTTCCCTGCACTATACAGTAGGACCTCGTTGTTTATCCATTCTGTATATACCAGTTTGCATCTGCTGATCCCAAACTCCCAATTCATCCCTCTCCTATCCCCTCCACCCCCCGGCTTGGCAACCACCCATAATATCTATTGAACTACTTACAATTCACCAAGAATGCTAGGTGAGTAGAAGTTCTCTAGGTACTCTGGAGAAAGCTAAAGGAAGAAAAAGTAAAATTTCTGTATTCACTAGGTATGCTGGAGAAATGAAATATATTTTAAGAATAGTGGCAAGAAAAATACAAGAGAATGCTAAGAAACAAAAGTTACAGGGGTGATCCAAATTACTAATAATTTTAATATGTGAAGCTAGCACCTTAATTTTACAAAGAACATTACACTTAAGTGGTTCATTAAGGATTACTTCAAGGAGGAGATAGAACTTTCCTGAAACACTGGCTAGTGGCCCCCAATCCACAGAAGAAGACTCTTTGCAGTTGGCCTCCTTGTCTCCTTCATGGAAGGAAATTATCTTGATGTGTTTTCAAACTGCCATCTTATCACTTTACAAGATGCATCATAACAGTATCAAGAAAAAATAAATGGATATCCAAGAAGCTGCTAAAGAATAGATTTCTTGAAAATGCAAAAATGCACTTTTCATGATATATCTTTGTTTTACTTTATCTTGATGCCATGGTTTGTTTTTTGTTCTGCAGATACACAAGACTCACACACTCCTGTGTCTATTCTTACTGGCCAGAAGTATTTTTTTAAAAATTCAGTTCTGGGGCTTCCCTGGTGGCACAGTGGTTGAGAGTCCGCCTGCCGATGCTGGGGACACGGGTTCGTGCCCCGGTCCGGGAAGATCCCACATGCCGAGGAGCGGCTGGGCCCGTGAGCCATGGCCGCTGAGCCTGCGCGTCCGGAGCCTGTGCTCCACAACGGGAGAGGCCACAACAGTGAGAGGCCTGTGTACCGCAAAAAAAAAAAAAAAAAAAAAAAATTCAGTTCTTTCTGAGCATAAAGGAATTTTTAGTTTTCTTTACAATCTGTGATTTGTTATTTCTCACACACAAAAAGGTCTATATAATAGTTTACATTTTTATTTTTCTTTGTACTTCATTTTTTAAGTATTTGTCATTCTGGGTATAGGAATGAATAATTACTCAGCATTACATTTGAATAGTTTAGCAACATTAATCAGTTATCTCAAAATATTATTATAAACTGAACTTTTATGTGACCATTTATAGAAGAACAATGCACTTAAGCTACTTACATGAGGAACTCTAGTTAGGTCTGCTGTGTTCCCATGAGCAAAATTTTCTGATTCTAGAAATTAATAGACTTAGAAAATAGCCTAACATTTTACTCCCTTTTAAAAACATGATTTTATATATATATATATATTTTTTATCATAGTTCACGTGATTAAGCTGAATATTTTAATATTAATTGTGTTCTCATGACTTGTAACATGATAATTTGGGGTAGAACTAGCAGTCAGTTTTAAATCCAAATGTTTCCTTTCCTTGCTTTGCTTCATTTTAAATTTTTTCCCAGTATTATAACAAGACTCCCTTCATCTGAGGCATATTTTATATCTTCTTCCCAGTGATGATATTTCAGGAAAAAGATTCTCACCATTTAGACAATGCATACACAGTAAGCGAAGTGGAAGTTCAACACACATCTCAGTAAGTTGATCTATGTAGACATGCTAAAAAGTGAACTCAATCTGAATATCCACAAAATTTCCACATATTTTGTTTCTTAAAGAAAAGTAAATATGAAGCACAATGTCAGACAAAGTCACTTACCTCACCTACCGCAGGCATTAAATTATTTGGTTATCTACATTGATCCAATTAATGGTCAGACTGCCAAATCCACATTTCACTTTGTGTTGCATAGTCCTAGCTTTTGTTACGTGCCCTTGGGAGTTATAGTTGAAAATGAAAGTAATCAAAGAGTTGCTGGGAATTATTTTATTGTTAGGAATGGCTTGCTCATCTGCCTGAAAGAGAAATGATGGTAGAAGTCTAAATAGTGGTGGATGTAGTTATAGAGATAGAAATAAAAATAAAATGGAGAGAAGTGCAAGTTTGATTATCATTTAAACACATGCTATTTCCATTCATCATTCAATAAATGTATATTTCATGCCTACCAGGGTCAGGTACTGGGTGCGAGAGTGCATACTAGGCACTGGGAATACAGAAATGAAGAAGTTAAAGTCTCTATGATCATGGAACTCATATTAATAGAGGATTCCAGAAAATCTACACTTATAATAGTGTTATGAGAGATGTAAAAGAAGTGTGCAATATAGGTATTATGGGAAAATCACCGAAACAAGTCCCTAAATGGCCTGGAGAACTTAGTAAATGTTTTCAAAAAAAGTAGTGCTTACTCTGCTCATGAAAGACTGTGTTATTAGCTGGTTGCCTCTTACTAAAGAGAATTCCAGGCAGAGGGAATAAGCAATGTTTGTAAGGCGGAAGATACGTGCTGGAATGACATATTTAGTGAAATGCTAATAAGGGGATCTGTAAGGTAATTTTAATACAGGACACTGGTAATTCAAGAGGCAGATTATGAAGGAACATATATGCCAAGGTTTGAACTTTGTGCCAAAGGTAATGGGAGGCCATCAAATTATTTTAAGATGCAGACTGGCATAGTTAGATTTCTGGATTAACGTCTAGTGCATACACATAAATCCCTTAGTACTGAATCTACTTTAGTGCTGCCGATGGGGTTTTGTTTTACTGAATGATGAGAGTGACAGCACAGAATAGTAGGAAAGTCTTGCTTTGAACTACCTAGGGGAACCTAGACAAGAATCTCAAACTCTCCAGAGTAATTTTCTTCATTGTAAATGAAGAGGTTGACTAAGTGATCTTTAAGGTCTCTTTGGCTTGAAATTTCTGTGTTCCCTTCGTTTTGAGCTCTACCACTGTGTAAACTAATGAGAGATTGCTTTTGCCCTACCTCAATGCTGAAGAGACAGTGAATCCCATGACTAAACTGAGCCAATCACCAAGTTAGATTTGGTGATATTATCCACTTAATGAGGCATTCTAGGAGGCAGAATTCTGGTTATAAAATCCCACAGTGTGCTGTTTTGTGACAGAAGCCACAAGAGGATGGTACACATGGGAGGAAAATAATTAATTTCCACACCTCCTACTTAAGCAGGAGTCCAGCTATGTAGAATAAGAATAAAAGTGAAATATTATAAGTCCATCTGTAGATTTTGATTTTTTTACTGAAGTGGGCCAATAAATTTTAACATCACTGCCAACTCCACTTTTACTTAAAAAAAAATAAAGTAAAACATTCACAATTCCAGCTTTGTGGTGGTTTCAATTAAAAAAAAAAAGATAAAGGAAGGATGGGGGAGTAAAGGACAGTTTCAGCCTCTGTGAGGGTAAGGTTTATTTAAATAGAATTAACAGTTTATCTGATTTAAAATTAAGATACATCAATGCAATGATAATGCAAGGTAATTTCAAATCTACATTCATGGGTGTATTCAGGGCACTTCTAACTACGGTTTGGCAATCTCACAGGGAGCCTTTTGAGGCTCCTATACCAGCAGATAGCCATTTCACATTAATCGTAAAAGGTTTTCTGGAAAGTTAGGATCTTTGCTTTTTAAAGGACAATTTCAAAAGAGTTATGTACCACACTTAAACTATGAAGTGATCTAGTAAATTCAAATGGAAGCAGGTCTATTGTCCACAGAGAGGCTAACATTTTTAAAACAAAATAAAGTAAAATAAGATGCATTTGAATAGGTATTTAAGTTAGGACTAAGGAGAACTTCCAAATGCAAGGAGTACATCATATGAGTTACTCAGATACCCACACAAATAGCAAAAAGTGAACTAGGGTAGAGGAGGATGGACCAGTTAACTCTCAAACTACTTCACCCTATTCAGTCTAGAATGCTTTTATATATTAAAGTTAAATGTAGGGGCTTACCTGGTGGCACAGTGGCTGAGAGTCCGCCTGCCGATGCAGGGGACGCGGGTTCGTGCCCCGGTACGGGAGGATCCCACATGCCGAAGAGTGGCTGGGCCCGTGAGCCATGGCCGCTGAGCCTGCGCTTCCGGAGCCTGTGCTCCGCAACGGGAGAGGCCACAACAGTGAGAGGCCCGCGTACTGCCAAAAAAAAAAAAAAAGTTAAATGCAAATGGTAGTGCATATGTATGTTCTTCAGGTCATAAGGGTTGATACAGTGATATAGGTCAAAATTAATTCTACTATCTGTTCACATTCCAATGAATGACAGAATTAGAAACTATAAAATAGCTAGAAAAAAAGATCAGCCTCATTTCTGACTTTTAGGTAATTTGCATATAGCAATATATTCCAGTCTTAATCCTCATCTCAGTGACCCATCAGTTTAAAGAATTATCTTGACCATGGTGTGGTCAAAAGAATCAGTATAGTCTTTCTTACATCACTTTACTTGTAACAAAGTGACTGATAGTTTCAAGTCCTACCACTAAGTAGCTGGACTCCAGACTCCCATACGCTTCTGTCAAAATAATTCTGGGGGGGCTTCCCTGGTGGCGCAGTGGTTGAGAGTCTGCCTGCCGATGCAGGGGGCACGGGTTCGTGCCCCGGTCCGGGAGGATCCCACATGCCGCGGAGCGGCTGGGCCCGTGAGCCATGGCCGCCGAGCCTGCGCGTCCGGAGCCTGTGCTCCGCAACGGGAGAGGTCACAACAGTGAGAGGCCTGTGTACCGCAAAAAAAAAAAAAAAAAAAAAAAAAATAATTCTGGGAAGTTCTGGTATCAAACAAAAGTAGACTAAATTCTACTACAGTGATGTTCCAATTCTTTCTCTCTCTCACTCACCTCTCCGGCCCCCCACATATAGGGTTAGCATTGAAAACTATAGAAGATGTATATATTTAAATACAATATTAAAATATACTATTAGAATTCTGTTATAATCAATTAACATAATCTTTTTTTAGCATGCTGATTCATTTTTAGCTATGAGCGTATCAAAGAAGTTGACTCCTTATGTACCTGAATCTGTGATCCACTCATATACTCAGCAAATTTTATTGAGTGCCTACTATGTGCCAGACATTATTCTACCCCTTGGGTGTATTATAATAATAGATTGCATGTTCTTGTCATCATAAAGAGTTCAATAATAAGACCATATTATTGTAGCAGAATAATCTGTGTAGAATATTTTTTAAATAGTCAATTAAAAACCAAGTTAATGGGCTTCCCTGGTGGCGCAGTGGTTGAGAGTCCGCCTGCCGATGCAGGGGACGTGGGTTCGTGCCCCGGTCTGGGAGGATCGCACGTGCCGCGGAGCGGCTGGGCCCGTGAGCCATGGCCGGTGAGCCTGCGTGTCCGGACCCTGTGCTCCGCAACAGGAGAGGCCACAACAGTGAGAGACCCGCGTACCGCAAAAAAAAAAAAAAAAAAAAAAAACCAAGTTAATGAAGCTGTTATCCCATCAACCTTACCCAACTCTCTCAGGAGCTGATCTGTGCACTGATGTTTATTCATGTATTTGTTATTTATCAGACAATTATTGAGTGCCCATTATGTGCTAGATATTGTTTTAGGCATGGCGGATGGGGTACATTTGTGAACAAATCCATCAAAGTCCCTTCCTTCACAGAGTTTATGTTCTAGTAGAAGAAAGAGTAAATTTTATAGTTGTGAATGGTGGCAATGCTATGGGGAAAATTAGAGCAGGCTGAAAATGAGATGCAGGGAATGGGTATGAGGGTGGCAATTTAGCACAAGGGGTCAGATTGACATTTGAGCAGCAACAGTATAACATTCACTTTCATTCCACTTATACTTGGTTAAGTGGTTAAAATAATTGATATTGAACAGTTGGCTAGATATTATTTGTGGTAGCCTTCCAAAGATTTCCACATCCTAATCTCTTGAACCTGTGAATGATACCTCATAAAGTAAAGAACACTTTGCAGATGCAATTAGATTGATTAAATTAAGGATGTTGAGAAGGGCAGATTAACCTGGATTATTAAGGTGGGCCTAAATATAATCACAAGCATCCTTACAAGAGGGATATAGGAGGGTCAGAGTCACAAAAAGATGATGGAAGCAGAGAGAAGCAGAGTCAGAGACAGAAGATATTACCCACTGGTTCTGAATATGAAGGAAGGGGCTACAAACCAAGGAATACACTGGGCCTCTAGATGCTAGAAAAGACGGAAGAAGGGATTCTCTCCCGGAGAATTAAAAAGGAACTAGCCTTGCTGATTGCTTGATTTTAGTCCCATAAGATTCATTCTAGACGTCTGATCTCAGAACTGTTAGAGAATAAGTTTGCGTTGTTTTAAGTCACTAATTTGAGATGATCTATTATAGCAACCATAGGAAATGAATACATTATTTACAGTTGTTCAAATCTAAGCATCTTGCAGACAGACCGTATTTGTATAAATACAGCATAATGTATTGGTCAAGAACAAGGACTCCAGAGTTCTACTACCTGGGTTTGAATCCAAGCTCTGCCCCTTGCTATTCTTGAGACATTGTACAGTTATTTAATCTCTCTGTACTTCAGTTTTCTCACCTATAAAATGATGCTGATACTAGTACTTATGGCACAAAGATTTTACAAGGAGCTAATATTTGTGTTAGTAGAGTTTTGACAGATAACAAATGTTAAACAAACTGGGTTTAGAATGAAACACTGAACAGTATAGTTAGGCCATTTTATACCTCAGTAAATGTGGACAAGTCATATAACTTCTCTGAGACCTCATTTTATTATCTGGCAATAATACTTATAGCACATTGCAAGACTCTTCTGAGCATCACAAAAGAAAATATATGAAAAAGTCTTATCAGGTTTATTTATTTACAAATATTTAATGAGCGTCTACTATGTGTCAGGCACTCTTACAAGTCCTAGAATGTAGTGAGAAGTATCACAGGCATATTCTTTTTCCTTATAGCAGCTTTATTTTAGTTATGGTGACAGGAAATAAACAAGTAAGTGAATAAAGTAATTTCTGACTTTGACGAGTGTGTTGGAAAGAAAGTAAAAAGAGAAGGTATGACCTGATGCCCTGAATATTGAAGGATACCTGAATATTGAAATAAAGCCAATCATATCAAAATATGAGAAGGCAGGTTTTACTCAGTGAGAACAGTGAGCTAAATGACTATGGTGTCAATCTCAATGTTTGAAAAATCACAAGGCCAGTTGAGCTAAAGTGTGGTGAATAAGAAAGAGAATGATAAAAGGTGAAATGAGAGAATTAAGCATGGTACAAAACTGTAGTTTACTTGTAATGGCAAGACTTGGGAGGGTTTTAATCATAGGCAGATCTGACTGGATTTGTATATTTTAAAGTTGTGCTGGCTGTGGTATGGAGATTATTTGGAGCAAAGATGTGTTCTTTATTTTTAATAGAAACCTATACGCCTTTATCATTCTCAGAGTGTATTTAGTTACAATCCGAGAAGTAAGTATGTTGCTTATGAAGGGATAAAGATTTATACCTATACCTCTCTCTCTCTCTCTCTCTCTCTCTCTCTCTCTCTCTCTCTCTTCCCTTCTCTCTCATATCTAACCATCTACCCAGCATCTATCTGTATCTACCTTTCTATCTAAAAGAGTCATAGCCAAATTATAGCCTGCAGGTCAAATCCACCTGGTTCCTCTTTTTGTAAATAAAGTTTTATTGGAACACAGCTATCCCCATTTGTATATATATTGTCTATGGCTGGCAGACTGCAGTACTTATGACAATGAACATATAACCTTCAAAGCCCCAAGTATTTACTACCTAGCCCTTTGCTGAAAAAAAAATTGCCAGCCCCTGATCCTATACTTTTCTCTTATACGTAGATTCTGATTTTCCACAACACGTAAGTCATCATTTCTCTTGTCCTAGTGCTTGGGTTGGGTATCCTGTCCTGTCCTCTCCGTGTTGCCCATTTACTGCCAAATTTGACTTCAGCATATCCTCATCTTTCTTGCCAGTGGCTCCATTTTAGTTTCCATACCTTGAATTTTGGGGTAGTTGATATCCACCTTCTAGCTTTGCTTGATGATTCTTCTGACATATTCTAACTCACAGTTTACCCAGAAATAATAATATATACAAATACAAATATATATACACAGTGGGATTCCATTCTGCCATTTAACTTCATGGACTTTCAACATTTGGGTAGATTCAAAATGCAAAAAAATTATCTCTTCCCCCCGCCTTCATCTTCCACTACGTTTTCCTTATCCATACTTTGAGAATAAGGAGACCCCATAGCCGGCAGGCATGTAACTTCAAGCAGGGATCTCTTTTACTGGCAGCCGTAGCATAATATGGTCTCAGAAAGAATAACTGTTTGCTGGTCCCTTCACTGATATGTCTTCTCTTCATATTCCTAATTTTAGAGAATTGACATCATGAGTCCCTTTGTTCTGTTACCAATAAGTCTGCTGCAAGGTTATGAAACAATAAATGTGTTACTTAATTTCTCTGGACTTTAGCTTCCTCTGTCACAAAATGAGGAGTAAAATCAAATTGTCTCTAAAATTCCTTTTGACTCACGCATTCTCTAATATATTTCTAAGTCTTTTTAAAATTATGCCTTTTACCAAAAAATGATCCTTGAGCAAATAGCTAGTGAATATTAAACTTGCTTGCTTCTTTTTCAAATTCCTGTGCAAGATAAAATATCTGTACCACCCTCATGCCAGTGACACAAAGCTGCTGTTTTCACTGGTCGTTGTTGAATGTAGATTCACTATCTTGATCTCTTCCGCCTACTTCTGTTAAGCATACATGCTCAGAAGTAGCTGGAATCACGTCTCATATTTGTGATTCTTTCAGAAATGAAAAATATTCACACCCTAAAAGAGCTCCTTTTTCTTCTTGACAGAACAGCTAGGTCTCTAAATTCAAGAGTGTGCCTGCCAAGAAATAGGAGATTTTGGAAATATTTTAAGTCAGATAATATTTTCTCACAAATATGGAAAATAAAACCCTTGGTTTATAATACATTGTCTAGAATGGTAAAGGAAAAATAGAACCAAATGAAAAAAGTGGCCTTTAAAACAATCAAAACAACACCAAAGCAGCCTTTAAGAAGCACTGGATTCATCTTTCTACTTTGTCATAGATTTCTTTAATCAGATGAATGTAACAAGTTGATTAGGCTTTACAAGCTTTAAGAAAAGTCAGAACCACTTATACTGAAAAACAGGACTCAAGATGTAAATTATTCACAGTTCATTAGACTAAGACAAGCATTTCTCAAACATTTCTCTATGCTTGAGAAAAGCGACATATTGAACTCTATTTTACTGTGAGGCTCAAAATGGCAATTAACAGTCTTAAGCTGCATATAAAACCCAATATGAACCACATTGACAAGAAAATTGTGTGAGAATCAAATTATGTTATCTTTGGTTTGAAGAACTAAGAAATAATTGCCAATAAGTATTCATGTATAGGACCAATTTTTTTGAAACAAGTTATTTTAATTACTACTAGTGTCAGGAGTACGTGAGGGTGATTTTATTAGATTTAATGTGTTTAGTGGAGCTGCCTGACTGTAGCTGCTATTCTTGACAAGACCTTAGAATTTATTTCATACTTGCATTGCTCATTGCAGACCTACGCTGAAATAAAACTGTAAGTTAATCTCTCATTTTTGTTTACTCTTAAAAACTTCTGCTAAAAAAATTGAGCCGAATGATGAATTGTATAGTATTATTTTTAAAAGCTGCAGAACTTATACTGATACCAGAAAGAAACAGATAAATGGATTTAAAAGCTCCTCCCTGTATTTGTATTAGATAATGCCTGTTTGTGTTAGGTCACTGGATGAAGAGCTTCCCTGTTGTTCTGTCCATATTCTCTGCTTTGATTATTTGAAATTTATGATCCTTTAATCTCACTTCTCCCCCTTAAAGGCCCTACCCCCTACTTCCCAAACAAATGATTAAAAAAAATGTTTCTAAGAAAAATTAAAAAAAAAACCAAAGTGTACATCAAGCTACTGAAAGCAAGTAAAGCAAACTGGAAACCCTCTTTTACCATATGCTGTGAGGAAGAAGTTCTCTGAAAAATCTCCCGGGAAGACACCATCATTCTTTGTGGTGAGCAGACTGAAAATTCAGTATATCTGAGGTTGACATATGTGGACTTCCTTTCACCCCATCTAAAAGTTAACTGCTTTCTCACTCAGGGCTATTTTCTCTTTTCAGGCCTTGTAAATTTTCTTCACTCTGAACACCTAAAGACTTGGCAAACATATATCTAGATTAACATATTTATTTGCAGCTGTGAATAGAAAAAAACTCAGAGGAGAATATATCTGAATGTTTATATTAATATCATGTGATATAAATTAACACTTTGCAAGGCTTCCATTGACTATTAATTGGCAGTTATTCTACAATGAAAGAGCTTTCGGATGGCCTGGCAAAAAAGTTAGAATCTGAAATAGAAGTGAACTTCAGTTATAAAAATAAATCTCTAGAAAGAAGAGGAGAGAAAGAAGAGGAATGTTCCAATCTTACCTTCATCATAATCTTATTAGCATTTCTAGTGAGTAGTTCAAGTATCAGTCTATAGTCTTATGACTCTGTCTCATAAATATGTCAAGAGCAAAGTATAGTTATTTTAATAGTCTGTGTTGGTGAACCATCATGGATTTAATTAAGAGACAACTAGTGTATGAAATATGACACAAAAGCACAAGACTTAATGGAGAAATGTTTTACTGCAGATTTAAATCAGGGCCACAGACTTAATGATGATCCAGGCTCAGAAATCCTACTTAAATTTAATTAATGCAGACTAGTGCAGACCTGTTCATATAGGAGAAAAAAACACAGACATAAAAAACCATTAGTGATTTAAGATTCTCAGAGTACACTGCCTTATTTATAAGGTTATGTGAGCACGGGTTATTAATAGCTTATTCTTTTGAATTTATTATAAGATATTTAGAATATAAGCTGTATAAAAGTCTTTTAAAATATTATTTCGAGTCTCTTCATGTTCTATGACAAAACGTCACCTCCTTTGCTTCTTAGCAAAAACAGCAAAAGCACAGAATGCAATGTTAGCCATTTTGATCAGATAATGACTGATCAAATGTGATCTAATTCTATGTTCGTTCGAAAGGAGCATAGGTATTATTTCTCTAGCTTAGCCTCATATGGACATGAACGGAGGATGGACAAAATAGTACATGATCTTCATATTTTATTAAGTATTCCCTGTTTTATTCATTAGAACTACTGAGCTGGAAAATCTGGATCTGTTCTATCTATAACTTTACTATTGATATTATCAAAGAGAGAAACCATCACCAAGAACTTTATAAATATATTGAAAAGATATAATCCTTATCACTTTTAAGAATTTTAACTTACCACTTTTAAGAATTTATGAGGTAAAGACATAACATTTACTTCTTCTTAACAGACTTACACTAAGCCATACTCAGGATCATTTGTCTCAGTTAAGTCAGGTTCATATTTTGTTTTGTTTTTACTTTTTAATTCTTCTCAAACTTGTCTTGTTGTTAAGGATATCTTAAGAACAACTTTAAGGGACTCAATGAAAATGATTATAAATTCCTTCTGGAGTGTTCATAGTCTGCAGCATCTGGTTTTAGAAATTAGTGCATGTTCACATTGTCTCAATAATTTCTTAATGTGTCTTTTGTCAATGACCATTTTTTGAAGAGTCTGTACAATTCTCAGGGAATCAATTATTTCTTTCTTAATTCAGAACACTAACAATTAAGAGTATTCATTTATTTCATGCCCTTGTTTATTCATTAGTGATATATATTTTACCTTTTGCTAATTTCATCATTTCCCTTGCTATATCTGGGAAAAAAAGTCTCATTCACTTTAATTAATTTTTATACAATTAATCCATTCTGCTTTATGTCTTTGCTTATTTTATTTGCACACTGTAGTTGAGACAACCTATGCTTAGTTGAGTTTCTTCATTTACTTCCAGTATAGATTTTTTTTTTTCTGGCACACTATTTTTTGTGGGAAAAGAATGGGTCATTCCTTCTTTTCATTTTTAAAAATCTATTCTTGTTGGCATATGCTTCTAGAACGGGTTTTACAATTTGCACATAGGGACATTCTGTTTTATTTTTAAATGAAGAGATGGTCTAATGGGACTTCATAAATAATATCTACAATCAAACCTTTAGCATTCATTTGTTTGTTCTTGAGCTGTTATAAGATTCAAATGTCACTAGATATGTCAAGTTTTTGCTGTTGATTTGAGCAGCTTTTTGAGATTTTGATTAGAATAACCTTTAAGAGGTTTGTTGTTTTAAAAGGCAGTTAAACAAAATAATCATAATTTTTATTAACCTTTTATTACTTAAAGAAATAGTCATTGCGGTGGGACTTTAATAACTTGCAAGATTTTAGTAGCGCTCACCTTCCTGGCATGAAACTATGAGAAATTAAGTGTTCTGCATCATCAATATCTAATCAAAGCTATAAAGTGGCACAAGTTTGGATGAATATTTTTAAGTGATCTAAACATTTATAAGACAACTATCAAATGGTTGCAATTCAGATTTTTTTAGAAAGTATGAAAAGAGTTTTATTATAGGTTTTAAAATGCATTGATCAAAAGTATAGTAAGTCTACTTTGGGGCTTCCCTGGTGGCGCAGTGGTTGAGAGTCCGCCTGCCGATGCAGGGGACGCGAGTTTGTGCCCCAGTCCGGGAAGATCCCAGATGCCGCGGAGCGGCTGGGCCCGTGAGCCATGGCCGCTGAGCCTGCGCGTCCGGAGCCTGTGCTCTGCAACGGGAGAGGCCACAACAGTGAGAGGCCCGCGTACCGCAAAAACCAAAACCAAAAACAAAAACACAACAACAAAAAAAAGTACAGTAAGTCTACTTTAATATAACCCTGTCGTAGAAAACAGTCAAGCCATGGTTTTCTAATATGTTTGTATGAGTTCTATTTTTCATCTGTCACCTGCATAAATTATGTAAAAGTTCACTGTATTGTTATTTCATTTATTCATTTTTCTTTTTGTGTGTATCATTAAAGCTAATTAGAAGTCATTTAAAATGACTGAATTTTATTCCATATGAAAATGTTTGATTAAATCTATGTCAGTACAACTTTTTTTTATAGTATACAAATAATGCTTAATAGGTTGAGTTTGCATATGAATACCAAGGATTATAAGACTCTCTCCCTTACATGGAGAAGAATTCTGTTTCCCACAACATAGTAGATTAAAATCTGCATACTACAAAACACTCGTGCTAGATAAAATATAAGGCATCCTTCTAAATAAATATATGACATTATAAGAAATTAAATGAAATCATTTGTGGCCAGCACCAAACTAGGAGAATAAATTCCTAGAGCTAAGCTAGCACTGAAGCCACTGAATAGCCACTGGTTCTGCAGTCTCTGATGGTCATAGTCTTGAGATTCAGTGTTGATTCTTAAACCAGCAGTACTGGCATCTCCTGAGAGCTTATTGGAGGTGCACAATCTTGGGCTCCACCTGCTTATTGAGAATCTATCTTTTAAGATACTCAAGTGACTTATGTACCTATTAAATTTGAGAACTTAGTTTTGAGAAGTCTAAATTCGTTTTAATTCTGTAAGTAATTAATTAGATGGCAAAAAAAAAAAATCCCATTAGGCTTTCCCAGAGTTGGGGTTCATATCAGAGACCTCTCCTACCAATAAAGGCAGGGCTCAGAAAAGGATAAACTGGAGTCATGGAAGAGCATTTCTCCTCAGAGGTAGACATTGAAAGAGCTTATTGCTCTCAGCTCTGGTTTAGAGTGGAAAAGGGAAAAAAGCATCTCCATGAGAAATGATAGCCTTCAGTAGGCCCATATATGGTTTAAAAGTTTGAGTCCTTTCTAATTTTGCAACTTTAATTAGAATCATCACAGTTGAGAATTTTTATTAAAGACAACAAAGGTTGGTAGTGCTTCAAGTTATCTGGAAAAAGTAAACAGAAATAATTTGTTTAAAGTAAACAAAGAGTGAATTAAAACTATAAATACATTGCAAGAGACTATCAAAATGACCAAGTAAACTTGAGGGGAAAAACATTAAATACAACTTCTAATAATAGAAAATGTCATAATTAAAAACTCAAAGGAATGATTAAAGAACAGATTGGACATTGTGAAAGTAAATTAGTGAACTAAAAGATAGATATCAAGAAGTTACACTAAGTTGTCACCAGAGATACATCAGATGGGTAAGGTGAAGCCACGCATAAGAGACATGGAGGAAAGGAAGAGGTGTCAAATTTCCAGAAGGAGGTAATAGAGCTAATGGGGGAGTGACGTAACCAGAAAAATATGGAGTTGATGAAGCATAGCAATTCTTTTTTTTTTTTTAATTTATTTATGGCTGCATTGGGTCTTCATTGCTGCACGCGGGCTTTCTCTAGTTGCGGTGAACAGGGCCTACTCTTTGTTGTGGTGTGCAGGGTTCTCATTGCGGTGGCTTCTTTTGTTGCAGAGTACAGGATCTAGGCACCCAGGCTTCAGGAGTTGTGTCACATGGGCTCATTAGTTGTAGCTCACGGGCTCTGGAACACAGGCTCAGTAGTTGTGGCTCGCAGGCTTAGTTGCTCTGTGGCATGTGGGATCCTCCTGGACCAGGGCTCATACCTGTGTCCCCTGCATTGGCAGGCAGATTCTTAACCACTGTGTCACCAGGGAAGTCCAAGCATAGCAATTCTTAAATTTAGGAAGCAAAGAAATCCTAGACATCAACAATAAAAGGAATATACATTAGAGTCAAAATATAGATTAACAAAGAGGATATAAGCAGAGAAAAAACAAATTATGTAGAAAGGAATACTAATAATAATATAAATAGTTGGTAGAAATAAAAGTAGGAAACAGCAGAATATCTTCAAAGTGCTAAGAGAATAAAACATTCAACTTACATTGGTATAATCAGAGTGAAATAAAGACATTTTCAGTTAATTTTCTCATCTTAACCAAAACCTTGCCACTAAAGAACTTACAAGGTCCTTCAATAAGAAGAAAAATGATCTCAGAAAGGTCAGAGTTACAGAAAGACAAGTAGGCTAAATAAACAATAGACATGTGGGTATATATAAATAAAAATTGAGTATGCAAATAGTAAAAACCAAAATCTAATTGGGGGGTTTAAACACACAAACACAGATACACACAAAAATGTAGGCAAAAGGCAGAAATAAACAATAATAAAAGGAAAAGGGTACATAATAGAGTTGCAACTGAAATAAAATATTAAGACAATATTGTATTTAACAAATAACTTCATGAAACAAAATATAAGAATTTCTAGAAAGATACAATTTGCTAAAACTGACTCAAGAAGTAATTTAAAAATCTGTTTACTCATGTAACCATGAAAAAGAGTGCTGAATTGGACATTTGAATTTAAAAATAAATACCAGGTCCCAGAGAATTTACATACGCATTTCGCCAAGCATTCAAAGAATATATATTTTCAATTCTATATCATTTTTATAGAAAGTAGGAAGGAGGTACCTTCTAACTCATTCTGTAAGGTTAGCATACATTTCTATATACATAACTATACATTAAAGGAATTCAAATAATGTGATGTTATACTTTGTTCATGGAAACATTTTGCAGTCTAGAACCCAGCAACTTCCACTTGCTAGTTACATTGCATGAGAAACTTTTACAAATGTTTGTCAGGAAATATATCTGAAATAGCGTGGTTTGTTTATAACAACAAAACAAAGAAAAAATGTGTAGTACACATGGTATATACCACAGAGAAAATGAATGAGTCTCAGCCTCAAACCCCTTGAGTCCAGGGTTTTCATAGGATTCCCAAAGTAGCACTTGACATTTTCCTCAGACAAAAATAAATTTAGAACTCCTGCACATCAGGTATCAACCTGATGTATTCCATCTTTTTTACAGAGACCTTAAAAGCTACCTCATGACATATTAGAAGCTAGAGTTTGGTGTTACACCAATCCCCTATTTGGAATCCTCACTCTACCACTTGCTGGCTATGTAATCTTGGTCAACTTTAAAATTTTTCTTGCCTAGTATTTTTCTCTCCAAAGTGAAAAAATAACAGCACCTGCTTTACTGATCGATGGCCATCAATAGATTATAGGAACTACTTTAATTATAGTGATAGTTTCAACATATGCAGCTTTCTAGACTTCAAGGAGTATACATATATATTATCTTATTTCAGCTGCACAAGAAGCATCAATATGCTTATATTTTCCTGTTTATGAACTTCTGTTTGGACCATCATTTTACTTATCAGTTATTTCAAGGATTATATTTGCCTAACATAATTATGATCATTTGTTCCATATATTGGATGATTACTATGTGCCAGGTACTGAGAAAAGCACTTTACTTTTTTAATGTCATCTACTTTCTTTATCTCATTTAATTCTCACCATAACTCAGGGCCAGTCCCGACAACAGAGGAGCAGTTGTACTTGGTAAAGCACTTTCAAAGATGATGAAATCAGGAAATTATGTTGAATCCTCCACCAGAAGTGGGAGAGCCATCTTTTTGGACTATCATAAAATCCTGAGGAATTAATAGTTCTGTCCAGCAAAGAGGACATAAGAAGCATTTTATAATTTTTTTTAAATGAACAAATAATAAACATAATTAATAATTTAACTTCCTGGTAATCAAGTTAAAACATTAAATAAAATTATTTGTCACCTTCAGGGTGACCAAATTTTTTAAAGTAATAAAATCTAATGTTAATGAGGGTACTTAGATATTTTCAAACACTACTTAGGGCATATAAATTGTAAAACATTTTACCTGGAAATCTTGCAAAAAAACTTGAGTATATTTATATTTTGAGCTAGGAAGTTTATTTCTAGAAATGTATGCTAAGGGAACAGTAAAAAAAGTGTGCAAAGATCTAAATATGAGAATTTATCCAACATCGTTTATAATATGAAACCATTGAAAATAGCCTAAAAGTTCAAAAATATGCAAATGGTTAAAAATATAATATATACATTCATTTCAATACTATGTGTCTATTTAAAGTTCAGTTTTAGTGAAAATTAATAGTAAAAACATTGTTAATGATTTAAGTTCAAAAAGAGGTTACAAAATGATATATACGTTATAATACTTTTTGTAAATATGTATAATTATAGGATTGAAAGGAAGTATACAACTATGTCATCTATTGCAGAATAACAAGAAAAATTTACTTACCTATTACTTTGCTAAAATGTTCAGTTTTCAAAAATAAGCATATACGATCTTTGGGATAAGAATTAAAATCACAAAAGCTAGAAAAAGGATTGGATAGAGGTAAGCCAAGTTATTTTAAGGAAGGCTAAAGTCCTCTCAAATGAATTGTTAACAACAGTCAATGAAAATAGTTATACATTGAAATAAGTCAGGAGACCATTCATAGGGCAAAGATCCAAACCACTGGGAAACAAAAAAGGACACTGTTTAGAATCAGCATGCAAATTCAGAACACAAACAAACGGGGTGCTTGAGTTATAGAAATTATGGCCACTCCCATGTAAGATAATATTTTCAAATTACAGTAAATTATTTGTTCCAAACCACAACACAGTTTAGCTTTGCAAAACTACGTTAGATCCTCACCGTGAATCAAGCATTCTGCTCACTACTGAAGACCCAGTGAGGTCCCTGCTTTCAAGAGGCTCCTTGTTATAGTAGGCATGAGTTCAATGTATCTAAAAGTGTGGCCCAGTGGCAACTTCACCAGAATCACCTGGGGGTGGTGATTCTTAAAAATGCAACGTCTAACTCCAGAGATTTGCTGTTTGAGACAGGAACCTACATTCATAAGAATTTCTCTAGAAGCTTCATATGCATACGTACTAACATCTGAAAGCTGCTAGCTTGGAAGAAAAACTGGGAGCTTTTCAAATCAAACAGATCCAAATTTGAATCTTGACTACTTCTTTATACACTGCTTTTTAAAAATAATATAATTTAGATTCTGCCACCAACACCAGACTAAAACTATACAATGATAATTATTGCTCTATCTTAGCTATCATATTTCTTGCTTTGATTTTCTTGACTTTCCTCTCCTTGGAATTCTCTTTTCTTTTGACCTCTGAGACCAAACACTGTTCATGGCTCTTCTCTTGTCTCTCTGATCATACGTTCTTGATCTTTGTTATTTATTAACTAACTTACTGTGGGTAAATTAATTAACTCACGATTCTCAGTATCTTCATTTATCAAACAAACAAAACGACACCACGAACAAAAAAATTGTCTCACAGAGTTGTTGAAGATGAAATTAGATAATGTATGACAAAAGCTGGGACTCAATAAATATGAACACTTGTAATTAAAGAGCCATAACAGAGATAACACAAGACACTATTGGAACCCTTGGGGGAACTGGGAGTAAAATGGTAAGAAGGTCAGATCCAAGGTCTACTGAATGATGTCACCCTTTAGTTGGTTGAGTCTTGATGAATAAGTAAAAGTCAGGCAAAAGAAAGATTTCTACAAAACAATATGGATTAATATTTTAACTAAATTGACCAACAAATTTTATCAAATAATTGATTGATTTGTAGAAACAATTAGTTGACCCAGTTAAATCATTTAACTGATTTATTATTCCATATTATTTTCTCTTGATTTAAATTTGTTTTCTTTTGATTTAAATTTTCAGCTTTAGATTCATAGAATCACTTTCCTGTGAAAAGAAAATGATATGAACTGTAATATTACATTTAACCAAATATAAAAATAGCTGTTTTAAACAACTGAATACATTAAATTGGTGTAGATGGAAAATAGTGGAAATTGCTTTACAAAGAACATTTTATCTCAAACCACTATCAGCTACTGGGAGCATTCTTGCACTGCATTGTAAATAACAATCATACAAAGAATTGCAATAAAATGTTTATATGGTGTTTTATACTCCTTTCTACATATAGTAGAACAAAATATTTCTATTACATTTGAAAATAGTTTCTTCACTTGGTTTTCATGTACAGCTGTACGTAGTGATCTCCTGATGACCTATTAGCTTCTATCCATGGGTTAGTCTTACCACTTGGCAACTGCAGGCTAGGGGTCACTTTCCTGTTACTGTTTGAGACCATTTAGGATACTTGAGATGTGTTTAGAAGCACAAAGTACTTCAAATGAAGTTTAGCTTGTGCTGGTTATACAACCATTCTGGACAACTGTGGAAATCCTACTGTTAAAATCATAGTCTAGGGCGTCCCTGGTGGCGCAGTGGTTGAGAGTCCACCAGCCGATGCAGGGGACACGGGTTCGTGCGCCGGTCCGGGAGGATCCCACATGCTGCGAGAGGCTGGGCCAGTGAGCCATGGCCGCTGAGCCTGCGCGTCCGGAGCCTGTGCTCCGCAACGGGAGAGGCCACAACAGTGAGAGGCCCGCGTACCGCAAAAAAAAAAAAAAAAATCATAGTCTAACATGAATTTTGTATCATGCATTAATTTTTAAAATTTATTTTATTGAAATACAGTTGACTTACAATGTTGTGTTAATTTCTATTGTACAGCAAAGTGATTCAGTTATACATGTATATATATACATACATTCTTTTTCATATTCTTTTCCATTATGGTTTATCACAGGATATTGAATATAGTTCTTTGTGCTATACAGTAGGACCTTGTTGTTTATCCATTCTATATATAATAGTTTGCATCTGCTAATCCCAAACTCATAATCCACCCCTCCCTCATGCCCGTCCCCGCTGGCAACCTGTTCTCTCAACTGAGATGTATCAAAATAACTCATTTCAGGTAAGGGGTGATCTAGCAGCTTAATTACTTTAACTTTATGCTTTAATATACATGGAAGACAAACTGAAAGATAAAGCTTTATGTCATTTTAATTTTCCAAATGATCCATAATAAACACCTGTATGCGCTATTTCTAAGAAAAATCACCAAATGGAACAAATAATCCCTCTAATCCTACTATGTAATATACATTTTTTCTTCTAATTGGAAGAAAAGATACTAATATTACAATCACTATTCTTGGTTGCCTTCCCATAATACAAGCAGAATGAACACAGGCCCCTATCAAAATCCTGTCCAGGTATAAAAGGATTCTTATTTGAAACTTCTAGGTTTTATTATTCAATCCAAATAGAATATAGTAATGAATTATGGCTTATGGATATTAAGACTAAGAATTTTTGTGAATAGATTTTGTCATCCTGTCGTTCCAGGAGAATTTGCTAAAAAATAGTAAAATCAAGAATTCTCAAAAAAAAAAAAAAGAATTCTCCCCTGTTTAATGAAGCAATTGTATGGAAATTTATGCCAGAACTTTGGTTATAGGTGTCAGTCAGTCATTCTGATATCAGGCTTTTGCCTATTTAGGGGTAGGAACCCCTTGAAAGTAGAAGGGTCCTATCTAAGGATAGAGAGCTGAAAGAGCTTAAGTCATAGCTAAATATAGTTTGAATGTTGTATTTATTCAAACAAATTTATATTGTATGTATAAAAAGGATGTGAGGGGCTTCCCTGGTGGCACAGTGGTTAAGAAACCACCTGCCAATGCAGGTGACACGGGTTCAAGCCCTGGTCCGGGAAGATCCCACATGCCTCGGAGCAACTAAGCCTGTGTAGAACTACTGAGCCTCCACTCTAGAGCCTGCGAGCCACAGCTACTGAAGCCTGCGTGCCTAGAGCTGGTGCTCCGCAACAAGAGAAGCCACCACAATGAGAAGCCCGCAAACCGCAACGAAGAGTAGCCCCCGCTCGCCGCAACTAGAGAAAGCCTGTGCGCAGCAACGAAGACCCAACGCAGCCAAAAATAAATAAATAAAATATTTTTTTTAAAAAAAGGATGTGAACCTTTTGCACAAATTTCTATTTCTTTGTGAGAAAAGAATGAGGGTGTTTAAACTTTTGAAAATTAGAGGAAGTTATTAGAGGTATTAGGGGAAGAGTCAATAAATCATTCTAAAATAGATATGGAAGAGTAAGAATCTACAAATACTCTGGTTACCTTTCAAAAAGGCCAGGACATTCATTCTATTAGATGTTAGGACATGTCAGAAATATATAGGAATGTGAACAGAATGATTCAAGGACAGGTACTAACAATTAGACCATATCAAGTGACACACCGTTACTTCTGCCACATTCTATTCTTTAGAAGTCCAGCCCACACTCAAAATGAGGAGAATTGAGCAACACCTCTTGAAAGGAGGGGTACATAATAATTTGTGGAGATATTTTTTAAACTACCAAAAAGGAAACACAAAGAAAGCAAACATAGAAAATGAACAGGGAAGTTACATGAGTGAGAGGTATGTGAAAAGGTAGCCAAACTTACTAGTCATTTGAGAAATACAAATTAAAACTAATAAATATCACTTTACATGCATCAAAATGGCAAAAAATAGTAACTCAGATAATACAAAGTGCTGACAAAAAAGCTGGGCAAAAAAAAAAAACAAACTCATAAACAGCTAATGTGATTGTAAACTATTTCAGGAATTCTGGAAAGCAAAATGTCAGTATTTAGCAACATTCCTGGAAGACCATATATGCTCTTTATCCAAGAGGTCCCATTTCTGATTATAAGTTTCAAGGAAATTCTCACCAAGTATGGAAGTGGACATGTATGAGAATGTTTAATCCAATGTTGCTTGTGCTGGTGGAGAATGGGAAATAAAATAGTTTTCAATGTTCTATACACTGGGCAACAGTAAGAAGAAACAGATTATATGTACATACAGCAGAATGCATAATCCTCAGAAAAGAAAAAGTCTCTGTGCTAAAATGCTGGAAATTTTAAAACATTATACCATTTGCTAGAAAGTTATGTAAACATAAAATATATCATAATTTAAAAGGATAGCTGCATGTTCCAGGATATACATAAAACACATTAAACTTGGGACCTATAATTGATAAGAATGGTAATATAGATCATGGAAAATGAGAAGAAACAAAAGAGGACTTGCATGTACTGATGCTAAAAATATGGAAGAAACTGAGGAGCATGATTGACTAGGCCCTGGCCATCTGAGAACCAATGAAGCATATGAGCATATGCATACACACATGCATACATACATGCATACACACACACACATACTCACATACACAAACACAAAACAACTTAAGTACCCACTAATAAGATGGCATAATGAATTAAAGAACATCCCCATGATGAATATTATCAATCCATTAAAATAATGTTTATGAATAATTCCTCATGATTTTTATGATGGTAAGTGAAAAATTTTAGAAATGAAATAGGCTTAGAGGGAAAATGCAAAGAAAATATGTACATGCATAAATACTGAAATTCATAAGAATCTTAGTAGAAATTACTAAGGTGCCTAATTTTTGTTAAATTATCAGCTTTAATCTTATTAGTTTTTCTTTTTTTTAAATTAGTTACCTTTTTTTTTTTTTTTTTGCAGTACGTGGGCCTCTCACTGTTGTGGCCTCTCCTGTTGCGGAGCACAGGCTCCGGACACGCAGGCTCAGTGGCCATGGCTCACGGGCCTAGTGGCTCCGCAGCATGTGGGATCCTCCCAGTCGGGGGCACGAACCTGTGTCCCCTGCATCGGCAGGTGGACTCTCAACCACTGCACCACCAGGGAAGCCCTAGTTACCTTTTTCATACATATTAGTGCATATAAGTCAATCCCAACCTCCCAATTCATCACCACCCGTACTCCAAACCCCCTTTTCCTCCTTGGTGTCCATACGTTTGTTCTCTACATCTGTGTCTCTCTTTCTACCTTGCAAACCAGTTCTTCTGTACCATTTTCCTAGATTCCACATATATGTGTTAACATATATTTGTTTTTCTCTTTCTGACTTACTTCACTCTGTATGACAGTCTCTAGGTCCATCCACGTCTCTACAAAGGACCCAATTTCGTTCCTTTTTATGGCTGAGTAATATTCCATTGTATATATGTACCACATCTTCTTTATCCATTTGTCTGTTCATGGGCATTTAGGTTGCTTCCATGACCTGGCTATTGTAAATAGTGCTGCAATGAACATTGGGGTGCATGTATCTTTTTGAAGTATGGTTTTCTCTGGGTATATGCCCAGTAGTGGGATTGCTGAGTCATATGGTAATTCTATTTTTATTTTTTTAAGGACCCTCCATACTGTTCTCCATAGTGGCTGTGTCAATTTACATTCTCACCAACAGTGCAAGAGGGTTCCCTTTTCTCCACACCCTCTCCAGCATTTGCTCTTTGTAGTTTTTCTGATGATGCCCATTCTAACTGGTGTGAGGTGATACCTCATTGTAGTTTTGATTTGCATTTCTCTAATAATTAGTGGTGTTGAGCATCTTTTCATGTGCTTCTTGGCCATCTGTATGTCTTCTTTGGAGAAATGTCTATTTAGGTCTTCTGCCTATTTTTTAATTGGTTGTTTTTTTTTTTAATATTGAGCTGCATGAGCTATCTATATATTTTAGAGATTAATCCTTTGTCCATTGATTCATTTGCAAATATTTTCTCCCATTCTGAGGGTTGTCTTTTCATCTTGTTTATAGTTTCCTTTGCTGTGCAAAAGCTTTTAAGTTTCATTAGATCCCATTTGTTTATTTTTGTTTTTATTTCCATTACTCTAGGAGGTGGGTAAAAAAAATCTTGCTGTGATTTATGTCAAAGAGTGTTCTTCCTATGTTTTCCTCTAAGAATTTTATAGTGTCCAGTCTTACATTTAGGTCTTTAATTGATTTTGAGTTTATTTTTGTGTATGGTGTTAGGGAGTGTTCTAATTTCATTCTTTTACATGTAGCTGTCCAGTTTTCCCAGCACCACGTATTGAAGAGAGTGTCTTTTCTCCATTGTATATTATTGCCTCCTTTGTCAAAGATTAGTTGACCATAGGTGCGTGGGTTTATCTCTGGGCCTTCTATCCTGTTCCATTGATCTGTATTTCTGTTTTTGTGCAGTACCATATTGTCTTGATTACTGTAGCTTTGTAGTATAGTCTGAAGTCAGGGAGTCTGATTCCTCCAGCTTTGGTTTTTTCCCTCAAGATTGCTTTGGCTGTTCGGGGTCTTTTGTGTCTCCATACAAATTTTAAGACTTTTTGTTCTAGTTCTGTAAAAAATGCCATTGGTAATTTGATAAGGATTGCATTGAATCTGCAGATTGCTTTGGGTAGTATAGTCATTTTCACAATATTGATTCTTCCAATCCAAGGACATGGTTTATCTTTCCATCCGTATGTGTCATCTTTAATTGTTTTCATCAGTGCCTTATAGTTTTCTGAGTACAGGTCTTTTACCTCCTTAGGTAGGTTTATTCCTAGGTATTTTATTCTTTTTGTTGTAATGGTGAATGGGATTGTTTCCTCAATTTCTCTTTCTGATCTTTCTTTGTTAGTGTATAGGAATGCAAGAGATTTCTGTGCATTGATATTGTATCCTGCAACTCTACCAAATTCATTGATTAGCTCTAGTAGTTTTCTGGTGACATTTTTAGGATTCTCTATGTATAGTATCATGTCATCTGCAAACAGTGACAGTTTTACTTCTTCTTTTCTAATTTGTTTTCTTTTTATTTCTTTTTCTTCTGTGATTGCCATGGCTAGGACTTCCAAAACTATGTTGAATAATAGTGGCAAGAGTGGACATCCTTGTGTTGTTCCTGATCTTAGAGGAAATGCTTTCAGTTTTTCAGCATTGAATATGATGTTTGCTGTGGGTTTGTCATATATGGCCTTTATTATGTTGAGATAGGTTCCCACACTGCACACTCTCTGGAGAGTTTTTATCATAATTGGGTGTTGAATTTTGTCAAAAGCTTTTTCTGCGTCTATCGAGATGATCATATGGTTTTTATTCTTCAGTTTGTTAATATGGTGTATCACATTGATTGATTTGTGTATAATGAAGAATCCTTGCAACCCTGGGATAAATCTACACTTGATCATGGTGTATGATCCTTTTAATTGTTGTTGGATTCTGTTTGCTAGTATTTTGTTGAGGATTTTTGCATCTATATTCATCAGTGATATTGGTGTGTAATTTTCTTTTTTTGTAGTATCTTTGTCTGGTTTTGGTGTCAGGGTGATGGCGGCCTCGTAGAATGAGTTTGGGAGTGTTCCTTCCTCTGCAATTCTTTGGAAGAGTTTGAGAAGGATGGGTGTTAGCTCTTCTCTAAATGTTTGATAGAATTCACCTGTGAAGCCCTCTGGTCCTGGACCTTTGTTTGCTGGAAAATTTTTAATCACAGTTTCAATTTCATTACTTGTGATTGGTCTGTTCATATTTTCTACTTCTTCCTGGTTCAGTCTTGGAAGGTTATACTTTTCTAAGAAGTTTTCCATTTCTTTCAGGTTGTCCATTTTATTGGCATAGAGTTATTTGTAGTGGTCTCTTATGATGCTTTGTATTTCTGTGGTGTGTGTTGTAACGTCTCTTTTTTCATTTCTAATTTTATTGATTTGAGTCCTCTCCCCCTTTTTCTTGCTGAGTCTGGCTAAAGGCTTATCAATTTTCTTTACTTTCGCAAAGAACCAGCTTTTAGTTTTATTGATTTTTGCTATTGTTTTCGATGTTTCTATTTCATTTATTTCTGATCTGATTTTATGATTTCTTTCCTTCTACTAACTTTAGGATTTGTTTGTTCTTCTTTCTCTAGTTCCTTTTGGTGTAAGGTTAGATTGTTTTTTTGAGATTTTTCTTGCTTCTTGAGGTTGGGTTGTATTGCTATAAATAGTCCCCTTAGAACTGCTTTTGCTGCATCCCATAGGCTTTGGATAGTCATGTTTTCATTGTCATTTGTCTCTAAGTATTTTTTGATTTCTTCAATGATCTTTTTGTTATTTAGTAACGTATTGTTTAGCCTCCATGTGTTTGTGTGTTTTACATTTTTTTCCCTGTAATTTATTTCTAATCTCATAGCATTATGGCCAGAAAAGATGCTTGACATGATTTCAGTTTTCTTAAATTCACCAAGGCTTGATTTGTGACCCATGATGTGATCTATCCTGGAGAATGTTCCCTGTGCACTTGAGAAGAGAGGGTAATCTGCTGGTTTTGGATGGAATGTCCTATAAATATCAATTAAGTCTATCTGGTCTATTGTGTCATTTAAAGCCTGTGCTTCATCATTAATTTTCTGTCTGGATGATCTGTCCATTTCTGTAAGTGAGGTGTTAGTTTTTGATTATAATTTCTTCAAATATTTTCTCAGGTCCTTTCTCTCTCTTTTCTCCTTCTGGACCCCTATAATGTGAATGTTGGCTTGTTTAATGTTGTCCCAGAGGTCTCTTAGGCTGTCTTCATTTCTTTTCATTCTTTTTTCTTTATTCTGTTCTGTGACAGTGATTTCCACCATTCTGTCTTCCAGGTCACTTATCCGTTCTTCTGCCTCAGTAATTCTGCTATTGATTCCTTGTAGTGTATTCTTCATTTCAGTTACTGTATTGTTCATCTCTGTTTGTTCTTTCATTCTTCTAGGTCTCTGTTAAACATTTCTTACATCTTCTTGTTCTTTGCCTCCATTCTTTTTCTGAGGTCCTGGATCATCTTCACTATCATTATTCTGAATTCTTTTTCTGGAAGGTTGCCTATCTTCACTTCATTTAGTTGTTTTTCTGGGGTTTTATCTTGTTCCCTCATCCGGTACATAGTCCTCTGCCTTTTCATTTTGTCTGTCTTTCTGTGAATGTGGTTTTTGTTTCACAGGCTGCAGGATTGTAGTTCTTCTTGCTTCTGCTCTCTTATTTGTTTTTTTAAATTTTTTTGGAATGAGTGTAACAAATTCATAATCTTGAAAACATATTCCTTCTAGATCAAATATCCCTTTTAAAAATTAATTAATCAACTATCAAGGGAAAAAAGACAACCTATGAATGTGAAAACATATTGGCAAACTATATCTGAAGTCAATTATAATATTCATGAGCAAGTTCATCATATTTTTGTGTGCAAGTCTGAATTTTGTTTCAATCAGTAGGCTTAGGAAAAGCTACTGTAATTGTTGAGTGGAGTTCTCCAGTGACTGTTCTAGCCTTTTGCCAAAAGTTAGGGGTTTGTCTTTCTAAATCTTTTTTAATATGTTCCCATCAGGCAAATTTCATCCAATGTTTGCTTGACCCTCACCAAGAGGCATGTGAACTAACTGATATATCTAAAAAAACAGGTTGGTAAATTTGAGTAGCTATGTTAAAATTTTCAGCAAACCTATGGAGGTCCTTAGTTATTTTAGCTAATTCTGTAACTATGGCTCATAATTCAGCTTTAGTCCAGGGAACATAGGAAACTTGAGTTTGTTTGGTTCCAGTACAAAGAAATTGTCTGAAGGTGGAGGGAATGAAAGTGTCCAGGTTGGAACTCCTTCCCTATTCTTTTGCTTAAACATGCTGATTAATTCTACTAGGTCAGTGGAGAAATATTTCTGTACAGTTGTCTTCTGACTCACAGGTTCTTCTTTGCATTATCTTCTAGTTCTCTTGTGGCCTTCATTTTTACTTTGGATCAGAGACTGTGCCCACAGGTCCTCTTCCTCCTCTATAATTATGTCCCCTTCTTCTTTTTTTTGGCTGCATTGGGTCTTTGTTGCTGCACATGGGCTTTCTCTAGTTGCAGCGAGTGAGGGCTGCTCTTCATTGCGGTGCGCAGACTTCTCATTGAGGTGTCTTCTCTTGCTGCGGAGCACAGGCTCTGGGCACACAGGCTTCAGTAGTTGTGGCATGCAGGTTCAGTAGCTGTGGTTCGAGGGCTCTAGAGCACAGGCTCAGTAGTTGTGGTACACGAGCTTAGTTGCTCCGCAGCACATGAGATCTTCCTGGACCAGGGCTCAAACCCGTGTCCCCTGCATTGGCAGGCGGATTCTGAACCACTGTGGCAACAAGGGAAGTCCCTGTCCTCATCTTCTGATGAGTCATTATCCTAAGGATCCCACCTCTTGGGGTCCAGGTTCTCCTGTAAAATAATCATGCACATCTTTGAATGGGGCAGACTACAGCCCTGCATTTTAGTCATCTTACATGCCATCACTTCAATATGCTCTTCTTTATGTTGCGTTTTCTTTAACATAATGTCGAAATTGGTGGAGCATGCACTCTGTACTTCTGTAACACCAGTCTCTTCAGTCTTTTCTGGTTCCCTGCCGAGCTGTAATTCCTTTTCTGTGCTAATCCTTAGTGTGCATAACAAGGGCCATGTTATAGCCTCAATAAGCTTGCTCACTTTCTTTTCTGCACTTTTACTTTCTCACCCCTTCAATTAATATATCTAATAAGCCCTTTGGTCTTTGGGGAGCTTCCTTATACTCATGCACCAGCCCAAAGCATTCCACAGACCCAGCCAGTTCACCCACATGGAAGTGGCTAGCCAGACTGGTGTTTTCCCCACCAACAACGGGCTTTCCCCCAACACAACTCCTCTACCCATTCCTGTGTTTTCAGTCTCCTGGCTGGCTTTCCAGTTGTCCCGGGTTGGAGGGAATAAAAAATGCCCACTGAACTGACAAGGTATCTTGAGACTGAAAAATGAGGCAGGTAGCTCCAAATAGCCAATGGATCAGTTTACTATAGGGTAACTTACATACAGGGTAGGATTGGACAGATGGTGATCCAGAAGCATTTGCAGCTGCACTCCATCTACACTGCCAAAGGACCATTGGCACGAAGGGGCAATTTTAAAGTTAACCTAAGGTATGGGGGTACATGCTTGGAAATAGGGAATGCATTCCTAAGTCAAGATTATTGATGGTTAACTAGTCTTGTTGGTGCCATGAATACATCAGTAAATGTTTTTACCATTATTTGGAGACTAACAGAGCATGGAGACCATGCTTCATAGACCTAGTGATCATCAAACAATATCTATTCACTACAAAGCCATTAATGACGAAAGAAGAAGTTTACTACACAGTGAAGTCCTTGGTAGGGTCAGTGGAAAGACAGAAGGAACAGAACAGGCCCAAATGGCATTAGTTATGCTAATGGCTATTCATATTCTCAGAAGACAACTTTAAAGGGCAGGTTCTGATAGATTCAGAGAAAGAGGTAATGGGGAGAGGTTTAGGGAAAAAGGGAAGTTTGGGGAGAGAATTAAAATGGGAAAATAGGGGATACAGAGGAAGCAGAGGCAGTGTAGAGGGAAGGAGGAAGATGGCACCAGAGGTAGGACCTAAGCACAAGCTGGCTGCCCTACTTCCAGGGACAAAGGAGATGGAGGACAGGAAAGGGAGGCCTCAGAAGCCATTTTGTCTTTCTTCAATTGCTTGCCTCAGTTAATTTAAAAATGATATTTTGTACAGAGGCAATTTTAGACTCTTGATAATGTTTGGAAGCCTCAAAATACTAGTCAAAATAGGCATCCAATTCACTTTTGACAATTTCCAAGCCATAGCTGTCCAATACCATTTTAAGAAAAGTAATTTTGGGGAGTTCAAAAGTTCCCAATAATGTCCTTGAGTGTTCTAAGTTACTTCTGGTTAAGTCAGTCCATTTAGTTAGAAATGCTCATGAGGAGGGACCATGGTTTTTAAACATAAAACCAGCCAGGGTCCCTGAAGGGGGAGTGCCCTCAAAACATTTAGATGACTGAGATCTTATTTCTTAGAGGTTTTTTCTCTAGATCCAAGAAGGAAAAAAAAATCTAAATAGCCCAGTTCCAATAGAAACAGCCCAGTTCCAAAACAATTGGACCAAAATCTTAGCAGCACAGTTCCAATAGGAAAAGCCTGGTTCCAAAAGAGTCAGGCCAAAGTGCCAAATGAGTACTCACAGAAGGGACAAACCTTCAAAAAACAGCAGTTCCTGAAAAAAGTCTGGAGAGCTTTAAAACACGAAAGGAGCAGAGCTCAAATCCAGGAAAATCTTACTCTCAAACTCCAAGGTCAGCAAGAATTCAGTGAGCTCAGTGGGCTCTGTGGGTCCCAGCACCTGTTTGCTCACCAGCCTCAGAGTTATTGGGGGTCTTTTCTGGATCCCACTTCTCTGACACCCAGTACTGCTGACCTAAAACAATAAAAATGGGTTAATTGGAGAGCAGCAAAGAATTGCAATTTGGGACATGCAATCTGTGGTGAACCACAGGCAAGTCAGAAGAACATAAGAGATGAAAGTTTCTTTTATAGAGGAGAAGGGGGAGTTGGGAGTGACTCATGTAAACAAAGAGTCCTTTGGAGGAAACTGGAAGTTTGTAGTATAGCGGCTTTTCATAGGCTGAGTTGACAGTCTTTAATTGGTTGGGCTGTTACCAGGCAAGGAAAAATTTTTTCTTCCTCCTGCTGCGTAGTAAAGTAGTAACCTTCTTCCTGTTGGAGATGCTAAAATACATTTCTTCCTGTTGGTTCTGCAATTGAGTGGTAGAGCATGACAGCTCTCCTTTCTGTCCTCCCAATTCCATTTTAAATGAGATTTCTGTTTATTAATTTTTACAATTTTAAAAGATATACCATATGTGTAATTGTAATATTAAAAGAATAAGATAAAATGGAGTAGAAGAAATATATAGAGTAATAATGAGTTTTAAAAATTCAGGAAAGACACTAAACCATAGATCTAGGGAACTCAGAGACTATGAAGCATTAAAAAGTACCAAAAGGGCTTCCCGGGTGGCGCAGTGGTTGAGAGTCCGCCTGCCGATGCAGGGGACACAGATGAACTGGTTTGCAAGGTAGAAATAGAGACACAGATGTAGAGAACAAACGTATGGACACCAAGGAGGAAAAGGGGGTTTGGAGTGCGGGTGGTGATGAATTGGGAGGTTGGGATTGATTTATATGCACTAATATGTATGAAAAAGGTAACTAGGGCTTCCCTGGTGGTGCAGTGGTTGAGAGTCCGCCTGCCGATGCAGGGGACACAGGTTCGTGCCCCGGACTGGGAGGATCCCACGTGTCGCGGAGCGGCTGGACCCGTGAGCCATGGCCGCTGAGCCTGCATGTCCGGAGCTGTGCTCCGCAACGGGAGAGGCCACAACAGTGAGAGGCCCGCGTACCGCAAAAAAAAAAAAAATACCAAAGAAAGAAAAGACAATTCATTGAGGCATATCACACTCAAATTGTATAAAATAAAAGACAAATAGCACGACTTGTAAGAAGACAGCAATAAGTCAAATTGATATTATGTACCTTTGAAGTCATGTGATTGAGAATAGCACTTCACCTCTGTGATCTTCCTATCATAAACACATTACTTACTCTAATCACAAGAAAAACATCAGACAAATCCCAATTAAGGGACAGTTTACAAAATACCTAACCGGTAATCCTCAAAGTTGTCAAGGTCATCAAAAACAAGGAAAATCTGAGAAACTGTCATACCAAGAGCTGCATAAGGAGACATGACTGCTAAATGTAATGTGGTGCCTTGGATGGGGTTCTTGAACAGAAAAAAGGACTTTTGAATAACCTGGGGAAACCAAATAAAGTATTGACTTTAGTTAATAACAATTTACCAATATTGGTTCATTAATTGTCATAAAGGTACCATATAAATGTAAGGGCGTGGAGTATATGAGAGCCCTCCACACTATTTTTGCAGTAATTGTTTAAATCTAAAACTGTTCTAAAATAAAAAGTTTAATTTAAAAATTAACTAATACTTCTGAAATTTTTAAATCATTATTTTTAAAACCTTGAATGATCAAAATACTAAAACATTGTTTAAAATAGTTTAGGTTTTATTACATGAGGCTAAAGGGAATATTGTTTGAGAACTCATGGTTTGCATGTAAGAAAAGTTCTACAGTGATTGGCAGAAGTTTTCTCAGTATTCACAGTGTGGTATATGGAAAGGAGAGGAGAATGGCTGCAAGACGAAATGAAGCATAGGAGGAGAAAGTAAGAGAATATCAAGGTACACCTTAAGAATAAGAAATAATATAGTGAAACATCATTGACTGGAGTTTGGAATTTGTGATCTGACTGTGACAAAGATTATATCTATACAGTTTTGCACAAGAAATGCTGTTTCACGGGCCTGAGATTTCCTCGCACCATGATCTTTATATCAAAAGACTGATACTGTCAAATGAAGTACTACTAATGAAGCACTGAAGTAATGATTATAATAACATTAGCAGGAACAGCTACTGTTACAATAATACATAGTAAATGCTGGCTGTATTCCTTTCTTTTATTCTCACAAGCTTCCTTGCTCCCATTTTTTGTATTATTATTAGTATCATTGCTCCCATTTTTTGATGGGAACAATGAGGCTTAGAAAGTATCACAGTCACATAGTTAGCAGATATAAGCCAAAAAAGATCTGTCTGGCTTCCAAATATTAGCACTTTTCATGATACTAGAAAGTCTATAAAAAAGTCAAGTATTAGGGCCCCAGATACAAGTCAGATACATAATGTAAGTGTTCATCAAAGAATAGTATGAGTTATCCTGTCTGGTGGATCACCTATATTATACTTCTGTTTGACTACATTACCTCAGTGTTTTTTAGGGTGTCTATATTTGTGACATATTTATAATATATATGTAAATATGTAATTTATCTTTTTCACAGATAAATGTTAAATTTTTTTGTGCATTTTTTGAACATTCATCAACTAATGATGCCAAATTGGAGGAGGCAACCCAGAAGTGTACTCACTGCTTACAGTGTAAAGATTTATACTTTATCATTTATTTATTTGCAAGTGGATAATTGAGAGGCTCTCAGTGTTAAATTGTTTGCACTCTGTTAAATGATTTGATGCTGATGGGCCCCAGATGTCCTGAAAATGTTCCCACACCCTTGATGGCTCCCTCCATACACTCATTACTGCTTTAGCATGGCTGAACATATTTACAAATTCTAGGTCACCATCTGCAAAAGAAGCTATGTTGTGTCTATTTCAAATAAAAAGTGTGCTTTTATATGTTATGAATAATATTATGCCCCTTGAAAAATATGATAGTATTAGAGTATAATGATCACCTGTGTATCTTTGTGGTTATCACAAGCTGAAAAACCAGGGTATTAGATGGAATGCTAAAGTCAGCAAAATGAGAGTAGGAATAGTTTGTTGGAATGAAAACCCCTGTCCCTACTTCTGTATGGAAACCAGCACCTTGATTTTCCCCATCCAATATTTCCTGTTGCTAAGTTTTAAAAAAACAAAGAGATGAGATAAGCATTATGTCAAGGGTCCAGTGCTGAACACTTAGTAAGTGATTAATAAATGACTAGATGTGTTAGGAAACTAGCATAGTAATTTTGCAAATGTTAGTCAAATGTATTTTAATTTCTCTACAAACCACATTTTCCTTAAGCAGCTCATCTCTGAGATCAATTCATTTCCCTAAGAAAAAAATGGATGTGAAGTTAGAAATTATACAGAAATGATTTCTTACTGAGAAAGAATTTCCAGCTCAGCTTTTTGGACTGACCTGGACTCTGTGGTATGGATGGGACTTAGAGGTCACCACTGCCTCTTCTGAGTTGAAAGCCAGTGGGCATATGATGGGAAGAAGCCAGGTGACGCTGAAGCAGAGGCTGGGGTTATTGTGCCCGTTGAAGGGACTGAATGGAAGATGAGACAAAAAAGACTCAGGAGGTCCAAGAGCTGCAAAAGAGGCTGAGTTAGTGGCCCAGCTAAGACAAGAGGCATTATAGCATCAGAAATGACAGACTCCTGTCACTAGTACCCACAGGATAATCGGCAACCAGGTAGGCCTTTCATAGCCTTTGGCAATAGGACAGAGTTTTTAATCTCAAACAACTCAACAAATCTTTCTAGTTCAAAATGGATCAAACCCAGATACTTGGTCTCCTTCACACTAGGTACTAACCAACTGAGCTAACTATAACTGTAGGAACTGCAGGCGAATACCTAACCAAACTGTGAGGACTTTCAAATACCATTATTGATGTTTCTGACTACTCACCTTTGCAGGGGTATTGAAAAATGCCTGTGCTTTTAGTGTATATATATATATATATATATATTTAGATTGCCAAAGAGTAAGAGAACACTATTTAACAAACAAACATAAAGAGGCTTCCGTGCACGTGCAATAAATTTTGGTCACAGCATGAGAAGCCTCATTCACAGCTATCACACTACATGGAAACCAATGCCTATAAAAGTGAGGGAGCATCCAACGTGAAAAGTCTAAGAGGATTCTTTATTAAATGAAGTGGGCATAGTTAAAAGCACTGATTTTCACATGCCAGCTGGGCTGCTACAGGTCTGATTATGCAATTTGCACATTAAATTGCCCGGTCCCTTCCTATGCTTTCTTCATTTAAGTTTTGCAGGTGTGTTAGTGAAGTAATCTGATTTTGGCATCGAGAATCTTATAGGTACAGGCTTATCTAATGTCTAAAGTTTTTGGAAATCAATAAGAGATGTTTCAGCCTGTCAAAGTTGTATTGGTTTCGCCTAAATGGAGTAACACTCTACTCAATTCAGTAAGGAAAGCTAACAAAATGCAAGCATTAACTTCATATCACTTCTGCATATTAATATAAGAATATAATATAAAATATATAATAAAATATTAATATATAATATGTTCTATAACATATATGCTATAAGATATTTAATAATATTATATCGTCTATAATATAATAATAATGCCTACGCTAAGACACAAGTCTCTATTCTTGGAATACACAGGTAGATAAAGCATAGCTTTTGCTCTTGAGAATTTTATTAGAGAACAGGTTACCGGTGGAAGTTGGAACCAAGACAGGCTTATCTTGTAGGAGCTGAAGTCATGAAGGACATGCTACCACAGGCAGTATGGGAGCTGGGGAAGAAAAGCCCTAGCCCTCACAACTAAGCTTCTGTTCTCTGGTTGAACATAAACAATTTTACAGAGCAACAGAATCAGACCACTCTGAGATTGTGATAAATCAAGACAAAAACAAGGCAACTGTGTAATCATATATATATACAGACAAAACAAAATATTGTCCCCACCACAAAACTAGACTTTATATTACCATATATTCTCCTATCCTGGCTAATAGGAGTATCTACTGCTTCACCACCAATCAAAAGTGTAGCTTCACTCCATTTTTCTCACCTTCTAGATAAGAAGTATTAAGATACCTAATCATAGAATTACCTTTGCTTCTTCTTAGCATCTGATGCAGACTAAAGCCCCACTTCCTTAAAGCCTCCCCCAAAACACCTAACCCCAGACAAGTCCTAAAACAAGTCATTTCTAACACCCTCTTACTGAGCTGCCCCAAGAGTAAATAATGCAACAAGCCAATAAACACTACTCAGGTCAAATATAAGAGTGTTCCTTGTTGTCTCTGTCTAAAGAGAAATGACACCAATTTGTCTCCTTTTTTTGAAGTTCACAGAATCTTAAACTCTCAGACCTATAAATACTTGAGACCATGTAGTCTGAACTCAACTATATGCATAAAAATTTTATTATATTCTTGATGTATTAGTATGCATCCTCTAATAAACACCCTTAGTATTAAAAACATATGGTTTATCAGCTCTGTGATGTTAGGCAGCTGTTTAAAATTTCTGTGCCTCAGTTTTTCCATCAGTAATTGGGGATAAAAATGATACCTACATCACAGGGTGATCGTGATGAGTAAATGTAAGTAAAATGTTACAAAAGTGTTTTTCACAAAGTAAAGTTTTTCTCTTACTATTTGCTATTGTCTTTGAAACACATCTTTGTATCTATAATTTTGTCTATTCTGGGTTTGCTTGTGCCTTTAAACCTTAAGTGTTTGTTTTTAATTATCTTAATTAGGTTTTATTTTTTAGGTTTGACTCAGAATTCTATCCTTTCGAGGACATTCTTAACTTTGAGCTGCTAACCTACTTTCCTACTTTATTCACTATCCACCTCAGGTTTATGTCACTCCAAAATGAGATAGGCTCTTCACTGAAGACAATGACGATATATTTGAGTAGGAAAGATATGGGGGCAGAGGCCTTTAACACATCCTTAGGATAAATGAATTTATTAACAACATCCTTTATAAATAGTCATGATAGACATCATTAATCTATCCAATAGCACAATCACCCTGCCCAAATTTCTTCATTTTTTTCAAGTATATTATAAGAAATTCTGTCAAATGAGTTTCTGAAATCTTGACACAATCTTTAACATAACTCTGAACCAATATCTGGGAATACTGTTAAAAATAATGTATTCATCTGGCATAACTTAATCACAAAATTTCATGCTGTCACTTCTTTAAATTTTTATAGATATACCATTTTATCAGTTTATAATATTTTCTGTCACAACATCAAGCTCACTGGCTCATAGGTGTCACTAACGTTATCCTGTTTTGAAAATCAGGACAATATATGCTAATCTTTATCATTCCTTCTAGCTGTATTTGACATAGTTTTTCATACATTACCAACATTGGTTTACCAATTTCATTTGAACTCAACAAAATATCAATAAAGTATCGAAAAGCCCTTCATTTAACTCTATGAACAAACGTTTGAACAGGAAATGTTTGAGAATAGAGCCCTTTGATGTCACCAGATCACAAACCCTTTGGGGATAGCCTTAAATATCTAAATTCAATGAGTCAAATGTTCCAATTAACTAGTTTTCAAGTCATTGTCTTTCAAACTTTTTGACAGTGAGTTACACTAAGAAATACACTTTACATTGACCTCTCTCCTGTTCTCTTTTACACACACTCCCCCCCCCACACACACAGAACATATTTAATCTTACTGTATATTTTCCTTCTGTTCTATAAAAGCTGCACCCTAAACCCACCAAACTGACTTCACAGCCCACTAATAAGCAAGTCACAATCTATGGTTAGAAAAACACTGCTCCTAAACATCAGTTTTGCATGTTTTTCTGACTGAACCTAATATAAAACTAACTATCCCTGTAAAACTGGCTTGAGTTTCTCTCAGTCAAGATTGGCTAGATTAATCCTCTGGGTTTGGGACACAAGGCTTTTTGAGGCAGGAGCCTGCTGTGTCCCCCTTTGCCTGGCAAAGAAATAAAGCTATTCTTTTCTATTTCAGAAAAAAAAAAAGATTGGCTAGACTATGCTACAGTAATAAACAACTTCAAAATCTCACTGACTTAAAATTACTTTTCAGTGATTTGCTTTTCAGTCTTCAAGTACTTGGAAAGTTTCTAGGTCATCCTCATATAAGGACCCAAGCTAAAGCAGGTTCTATCTCTGTGTTACCATTATTGCCAAGAAGGAAAAAGAAATATGACATATTTCTCTAAGTTCTCTGTTTCCAGTTGGAATTGACACTGTGAGTCATGTCCACTCCCATTTTATTTGCAAAGGAAATCATGTGGACACCCTCATATCAAAGAGATCAGAAATATTTTAACTTACCATATGTCCAAATGGAGGAGAAATCGAATAATCATGAATAGTCCTAATGACTACCACAATCCTTGTAATTACTACTGAGTACAAATGCTCGCTTCAGTCAATATATGTCTCCCATCCAGTCAAGACATCAGGCTCAAAGGCTAGGATGCTTAGGCAATGCTCAGTGTTGCCTGTGGAATCTGACTCTGCCTTCTATGTTTTGCCTTCTCTGTTATCCCTTTTGGTCACCTCTGAAATAGGTGTTAAAGATTATACCTTGGGGGGTTGGAAAGTCAGTGGTCAACATATGTCAGATTCTCTTTTAATAGAGACTGTCTTTTTGATGGTATGAATTTCTCAAAAAAATTGTTTCTTACCTATATTATGTTCAGATGTATATTCAAATCAACACATCTATTGTTTTATTTTTAACATAATTTTCATTATTTCTGTATATATTTTTTTGCTTTCTCCCTATCCCCCCCACCATATGTCTCACTCTCTTTAAACACATAGTGGCTTTTAATCTCTTTTCTCTAATCAATGTTCTTTCTCCAATTAAAAGGATTTACTGGTTGCCAGTATTGTAATTGGGTCTTTGTTCTGAGATTAACTTAATTCATGGGTTTTAAAAATGGGTGTGAGAGCCGTATTCTTGATTTGATCCTCCTCACAGGCTTAGTGTTAATCGGTCTTTATTGCTCAAAAGCTTCTTCAGTTTCATCTGTTTCCACTGGGGTTGAAAAGCACATATCATTCTAATGCTATGAAAATGCTAAAGTCTGGACTCTAACCCCCTTAACTTCTGCTTGTGAACTAGCCAGTGCTTTGTTATGCTTCTCTCATTTTTGGTAATGCCTTGTCAAATGCAACCAAGATAAACTCTAACACATGCTGGCACTTTGTTTTACAATCTCTTCTCCTAGAATTCCAAGTTCATTAGGTACTTGTTTGCCTTCCAAATTATTGCAGGCAACAGGTTGAACAAATATTTTGTGACTTCATAATGTAGGTCACCAGCTTTCCAGCCTGCAATACTAGTTTCTTTACTGTCAACTGAACAGTAAGCAAATTCTGTGTATGTAAGTGCAATTCAGGTTCATGTTGTGGCAGAACTCTAATGGTGGTACCAATTTCTGAATCATTCAGTAATGACCACATTACGCTCCAGTGGCTTAGAACCAAAATGGTTCATTTTCCACTCATGCTACACGTCCAGTGCACATCAGCTGGGGACTCTGCTCTGGTTGTCCTCTTCCAAGTACCAGGTCAAATGGGATCCATTTCATGTTTCATAATTGCTAAGGTAGGAAAATGGAGATGTGAAAATTGTGTACTGGCTCTTAAAACTTTTGCCTAGGTCACATGACAGCTCCTAATTTCAAAAGAGGTAGGGAATTGAAATCACAGTATATGACCAGAAGGAAGACTCATAAAATATTAGTGACTAGGCTTAATGACTTAAATGACTTTACATGTGTGCTTCTGGGTAGATACTGTGTTAAACACTGCATATACCTTCTCATTTACTTTTCAAAATAATTGTGCAAATTGAAATCATTATCCATTTCTTTTGTTACGCGGCAACAGAGACTTGGCCAAGGAAAAGACACATTAGTAACTGTCCAAGCCAAACACTGAAACTGGGTTTATTTGTCTCCAATGCTGTTGCTATAAATTACTTAGATAGAGTGATAAAAGTAAAGCTAAATTTTAGAACCATCAGACCTTGGCTCTTCTCTCTGGAGATACTTACTGCTTATCTCCTTCAAGTGTTTGATGCTCTTTAGTCATTCTCTTCATTATTTTCCAAATATCTTTACAAATGTTATTGCTCACATCCCCTCACCCAATATAGTATTAATGAGATTAGGCTAAAAAGTATTGTAACAAATAGATCCTAAGACATTTCTCAATATAATAGATGTTTATTTCTCATTCGTATAATAGTACAGGTTTTTATTCCTGTTTATAAAGTGGCTGTCCTCTAGACGTCGATTTAGGGGTCAAACTTTTATATTGTGGCCCTAGAGGACTTGGGGTCATCCGTATTTTGCAGGAGAAGCCTCAGCCAGAAGTTTTAGATCTCAATTCTGCTCAGATGCTGTTGGTAAATATTAATCATATGACCATATCCAACTATAAGAGAAGATAGAAAATGTAGTCCTTAGCTGGGCAGCTGCTTCCTAGCTATGACTCTATAACTATAGAAGAGAATAATTGATTTTTTGGATAGCTAACCCTCTCTAACATTCACACACACACACACACACACACATGCAAACACACACACACGTGCTCACATATTCTGTACCATCAAAATATGCCTGACATTAATCATTATTACCTTAATGTATATTTTACTCAATATCTCTTCTGAAAAGTTTTCCATGGGAAGTTCTTACATTCAAATTTTAGATGCATTTTGCAAAACCTCTGCTAAATGAGGCCCATGGTCAAGAAACTTGGGAGGTGCTAGTTTAAAGAAAGAAAAACAGATTTTTTTTTTCCCAGAAGTTTTTTTGCAGCTTTTAAACGTGTTAATACAAATTATATATCCTTAAGCAATGAATATGATATTTAGTTTTTCCCCAAAATAATTGAACACAAAACTCCTAGAATCACTTTTGTCATTTAGAGTTACTAGGGTACCTAAGGTACCCAGTTTTGGAAACACTGGCTTAGAGGAATTTAAAACTCCAGTTTGAGCTTGAATAAATTAAGACTTGAGATGGTTCTCAGCCCTGAAATGCTAATGTATAGAAAGATATATCTCTTCCTATATGCAAAACTAGTATTCTGTAAACTTGTGTCTGCTGTCTTGCATTAGATCACTCTGGAAAGATACTAGAAAGAGGTGCCTCAGAGCCCTGACTCTCTGAACTGCAAAATACCTTCTGTTCTGACAGATGGGGGCCTGACAAGCTCTCGTTGCCATCAGTACAATGCTAATGTGAATTCTCTTTACAGCTTTGAACAGTGTTCTTTTATAGCACCGAAGGACTGGTCTTAGACCCTCAGGAGCGCTACCAAAGAAGTGGATGTCCTAATTTCTGTGAGGTCTCCACCGGGTTCTGTACTCCCTGTCTGGAGCCAGATAATAAAAATAATCCCAAAACAAACAAAAGGATTTTGCTTGCTGGCCAAATTTCAGATCAATAGTGCAGTTGGGAAGAAGCCAAGATTCAGAAGCTTGCCTGGTGAGAGAGGCTGCAGATCATTAAAGATGAACAGAGCCATAAAACACCAACACAATTGGTACAACCAATTGCAGTGCTTTTGGCAGGCTCTGCACAGAGGCCACAGATTGAATGTTCCTGGAAACTAGCACAACACACTCCACAAACATTGTGGGTGAGGCCCTCTTAAGTCGCCTGCAAGGTAGGCTGGGAAGCCAAGCAGGGAAGCGCTCTTGGCCCCTCTGGATGACAGGCTATATGTCGCATAGTGCTTGGAGCTGTGTGCTTCTCAGAAGCAATCCATTTCCATAGCAGCACTTAAACACAAAGGCCTAGGGTCCATTCATACTTATGCCTGAAAAGAGTTGGCAAATAACTGTTTAACGTCTTGAAGCAATTGTTAGAAATCATAGCTGATAGCCTATCCTCGTCTTTAACACATGTTATTATCAATTTGCTAGAAAATGGTAGTCTCCAGGTGAGGATTGGTTATTTCTCAAATCTCAAAATAAATGTATGAATGAATATATAAATGAATGAGTAAAATCTATTCTGAAGCTGAACTTGTATAGAGGGATAGATTGAAAATTCATACCTGTTATGTCTGGTTGGTACCCCTGACTTTAAGCAAACATTAAATTTCAAAATTAATTATTAATATACAAAAAAAGGTGGAAGTTGCTTATAAACAGGTTGTTTTCTTTACAAAGGGATTTACCAGAAGATTACTTTTTAAAAATTGAGGTATAATTTTTTTTATTATTATTGTTTTTTTTTTAACATTTTTATTGGGGTATAATTGCTTTACAATGCTGTGTTAGTTTCTGCTTTATAACAAAGTGAATCAGTTAAACATATACATATGTTCCAATATCTCTCCCCTCTTGCGTCTCCCTCCCTCCCACCCTCCCTATCCCACCCCTCCAGGTGGTCACAAAGCACCGAGCTGATATCCCTGTGCTATGTGGCTGCTTCCCTCTAGCTAGAGGTATAATTTATATACAGGAAAACACGCAGATCTTAAGTGACCAAATTGATGAGTTTTGACAAAAGTATATATCCATGTAGCCAACACACAAATCAAGATATAGGCCATTTCCATCATCCCAAAAAGTTTTCTCATGCCCCTTTAGAGTCATTTTACCCTCACCCTACCATAGGCAATCACTGTTCTGGTTTCTATCCCCGTACGTTGTCTGTTTTAACCTTAATGTATTGAAATCATATAGTATGCACTCTTTCATATCTGGTTCTTCAGTTCTTTAGTTTTATGAGATTTGTTAATATTACTGAGTGTTATCAGTATTTCTTTCCTTTTTATTGTTGTGTAGTATTCCACTGTATGAATATATCTCCTATTGATGGACACTTGAATTGTTTCCTGGTTTGATTTATTAAAAACAAAGTTATTAAAGTGATTTTATTTTTTTTATTAAGAGATAATTGACTATAATGTTGTATTCATTTTAGGTGTATGAAATAATGATTGATATATGTCTATACTGTGAAGTGATTACTGCATAAGTTTAGCTGACATCTACCACCACACATAGTCACCTTTTTTTTTTAACTTGTGATGAGAACTTTTGAAAACATTCTGATACAAATCTTCTTGCTAACATATGTTTTTATTTTTCTTAGGTAAAAACTTAGGAGTAGAATTCCTGCCTCAGAGGGTAGGTATGTGTTTAACTTTCAAAGAAAACAAATAGTTTTCTAAAGTGGTTGGATATATGAGAGTTCACATTGATCCATAATCTCATCAATGTTTCTAGTAGTCAATTCTAGCAATTCCAACAAGTGTGAAGTTTAATATGCATTTTATGTGCTTATTGATCATTCATGTATTTTCTTTTTACTGTAGAGTTTTCTTTAAAAGACATAAGAAATATAATCATTTCAGTATCTCTACCACATATTAGGTACTCTAGAAATGTTCACTGAATTAAATAGAAAGCTCTTCTAGTATTTTCAAAACATTATATGATTTTGAAATTTTATTTGTATAAATATTTATCAACATATACACTGAGACATATTGATGAGTGAGCTTAGCAGTAGGTATGCTCTCTGCCATTCATTCCCCATCAAAATGGATTCACTCAGTATATTGATTGGTCCAAGTAATACATGGCACAAATAAATTCACATGTATGACTCACAGCAAAACTCTCACTGGGGCAATGGAGGAGTCAATAGATATTCAACATAGAATAGAGAAGAAAGAGAATGAAGTTCATTATGGAAGATCTAAATCCAAGCCCAGGCTCTGCAATTTGCTAACTGTATGAAATACTTAACCTCCCTGAGTTCCAGCTAATCATCTGTATAATGAATATGAAAATATCATCTCTCTCAGAGATCTGTTGCATAAATTTGAAGAAGCATAATCCTGGGCTTGCTTAGAAGAAAGGTTGTCCTGAAATACAAAGTATATAAAGAACTCTCATACCTATCTGACTACATATTTCCGGCAAGCAAAAAGACTGAGAGACTCCAAAATTATCTAGAGTGCCTCACATAGCATCATACTTTTATTTATTTATTTTTATTTTTTTATTATATAAATCTCAGGTGTCCGACATTATAGTCCAACATCTCCATACACTACAGAGTGATCTCCACCACAAGTCTAGATACCATCCATCACCATACAGTTGGCCCCCTTTACCCATTTCACCCACTCCCAAACCCCTTCCCCTCTGGTAACCACTAATGTGTTCTCTGTATCTATGAGTTTGTTTTATTTTAGTTTGTTCCTTTTTTTTTTTTTTTTTTTAGACTCCACACATGAGTAAAATCATACAGTATTTATATTTCTCTGTCTGGCTTATTTCACTTAGCATAGTGCCCTCAAGGTCATGTTGAGTGCATTATGTTGTTGCAAATGGAAGGATTTCATTCTTTTTTATGGCTGAATAGTATTCCATTTTATATACATACCACAACTTCTTTATACATTCATCCATTGATAAACACTTAGGTTGTTTCCATATCTTGACTATCATAAATAATGCTATACTGAACAAAGGGGTGCATATATCTTTTTGAATTAGTGTTTTCATGTTCTTTGGATAAATGCCCAGAAGTGAAACAACTGGATCATATGGTAGTTCGATTCTTAATTTTTTGAGGAATCTCCATACTGGTTTTCATAGTGGCTACACCAATTTACAGTCCCACCCACAGTGTATGAGGGTCCCCTTTTCTCCATATCCTCTCCAACATTTGTTATTCCTTGTCTTTTTGATAAGAACCAGTCTAACAGGTGTGAGATGATATCTCATTGTGCTTTTGATTTATATTTCCCTGATAATTAGTAATGTTGAAAACTTTTCGTGTGCCTGTGGGCCATCTGTATGTCTTCTCTGGAAAAATATCTTTTCAGATACTCTGTTCATTTTTAAAATCAGGTTGTTTGGTCTTTTGTTATTAAGTTGTATGAGTTTTTTAATATATTTTGGATATTAACCCCTTATCAGACATATCATTTGCAAATATCTTCTCCTATTCAGTATGTTGTCTTTTCTTTTTGATGAAGGTTTCCTTTACTGTGTAGAAGCTTTCTTGGTATGGTGTAATCTCCTTTTTTTATTTTTGCTTTTCTTTCCCTTGCCTTTGACTCAGATCCACAAAACATTGCTAAGTCCACTGTCAATAAGTTTGTCTATGTTTCATTCTAGTAATTTTAAGATTTTAAGTCTTGTAATCAGTTCTTTTATCCATTTTGAGTTCATTTTTGTGTATGGTGTGAGAGAGTGGTCCAGTTTCATTCTTTTGCATGTGGCTGTATAGTTTTCCCAACATAATTTATTAAAGAGACTGTCCTTTCTCCATTGTATGTTCTTTGCTCCTTTGTCACAGATTGTCTATATATATGTTGGCTTATTTCTGGGCTCTCAGTTCTGTTCCATTGATCTATGTGCCTTTTTCTGTGCCAGTATCATACTGTTTTGATTACTATAGCTTTGTAATATGGTTTGAAGTCAGAGAGTTTGACACCTCCAGCTTTGTTCTTTTTTCTCAAGATTGTTTTTGCTATTCAGGGCTTTTTGTGCCTCCATACAAATTTTAGAATTATTTGTTCTTGTCTCAGGAAATATGGCATTGGAATTTCAATAGGGATTGTATTAAATCTGTAGATTGATTTGGATAGTATGAACATTCAATATTAATTCTTCCAATCCATGAACATGGAATTCCTTTCTATTTTTTTGTGTCTTCCTCAATTTCTTTTATTAGTGTCATAGTTTTCAGTGTACAGCTCTTTTGCCTTCTTGGTTACATTTATTCCTAAGTATTTTATTCTTCTTGATGCAATTGTAATAAATGGGACTGTTTTCTTAATTTCTATTTCTGATAGTTTGTTATTAGTGTATAGAAATTCCATAGATTTCTGTATATCAATTTTGTTTTCTCCAGCTTCACTGAATTCATTTATTAGTTCTAGCAGTTTTTTGTTCGAGTTTTTAGGGTTTTCTCTATGTAGTATTATGTCATCTGCAACTAGAAACAGTTTTACTTCTTTCTTTCCAATTTGGATTCCTTTAATTTCTTTTTCTTGCATAATTGCTGTGGCTAGGACTTCCAATACAATGTTGAATAAAAGTGGTGAGAGTGAGTCAACTTGCCTTATTCCTGATCTTAGAGGAAAAGCTTTCAGCTTTTCACCATTGAGTATGAATTTAGCTGTGGGTTTGGTATATATGGCTTTTATTATATTGAGGTACATTCCCTTTATGCCCACTCATTGAGAGATTTTTTTTTTATCATAAATGAATGTTGAATTTTGTCAGATGCCTTCTCTGCATCCACTGAGGTGATCACGTGATTTTTATCTTTCATTTCGTTAATGTGATGTATCACATTGATTGATTTGCAGATGTTGAACCATCCTTGCATCCCTGGAATAAATACCACTTGATAATGTTACGTGATCCTCTTATTATATTGTTGGATTTGGTTTGCTGATATTTTGTTGAGGATTTTTGCATCTATGCTCATCCAGAATATCAGCCTGTCGTGGCAAGGATGCAGCTGCTGCTGCAGTGTGCTGGTGGGTGGGACTAGTCCCTGGAATGCCTGGGGGGCAGCCACCACAGCCGCTGGATACCAGTGGGTGAGATTATCCCCTGGCTAGCTGTGGCTGGGGTGAGCAGGGCTCTCAGCAGGGGATGGACACTGATGCTAACAAGTTAGATTAAGATTTCCAAAATGGATCCCATCAGAGCTGGAATTAGCAAGGTAGTCTGAGATTGATAAAATTACTCCCACCAGTGTCTCTGTCCCCAGGGAGCATCCCAACTGGTTCCTGCCTCTCCAGCAGATGCTTCAGGGTTGGTAAATGGGTCCCCTCCACCTATAGTCCATCTGCTTTTCAGTCTGGTGTTTTTGTGCTTCTTTTCATGTCAGGTAAGTTGATGCATGAGACCTTTAAGAGTGTGTTTTCCATTCCCTATAGTTCTACATGTTCTCTGGTGGTTTTCAAAACCAGGTGTTTGGAGGGGGGCTCATCTCTCCTGTGCATGATCCAAGGGTTAGGGTTCCTGATGTGGAACTCAAATGCCTCACTCTTCAGCAAAATAACCCTACCTTTGTGAGCCTCCCCAATTGTGGATCACTGGCTGAGGTGTGGTTTTTCCCTTAGTGAGCTCATATCTCTGTTTCTCCTATCTGTCTCAATGCTGTCCTTTGCTGTGGAGACTCTATTTATCCTATTTTCAGAGGAAATTATTCCATATGTAGTTGTAGATCTGTTGTGTCCATTAGAGGAGGTGAGTTCAGGATCTTCTTTTCTACCTTCTTAAACCCTCCAGTGTCATACTTTTAAAAACAGGACAGTGAAGATCATTCACTACCAATGATAAGACTATATTAGATCTTCAAGTACAAATTGTTTTTGGTGAATCAAACAGGGCTATTTAATTAAAAACAAGAATTTCTAAAACTAACAAAGCCTACAAAAAACATAAGTAATTAGTACAAAAAACCTATACATAATGAAGCCCAAATAAACATAAATAATACATAAATACACCAAATGTAATTATAGTCACTGATTCAAATCTTATTTTTGCATGAATAGTTATACCCTCTTGAATCACCACTTAAAAGCTCCCCCCTCAAAAAAAAATTTTTTTCAAACTTGCTTCACAGGCTGGAAAAAGATGTTGATCCCAATTAATTTCCACAATGTTATTGTTGCAAAGCATAATCCACATTTTAGCATCCATCTTAAAATAAGGCCCCTTTTTATAATTTCTGTCCAGAGATTTCATATATATTTATATAACAAAGCAAAGATACAATAATGAGAAGATAATTTTTTTATGATTTATTTACTGAAGGCAAATTTATATCAATCACAACCTTGATTTAACATTTTGATCATTTTGGTATTACCACAAATGTTCTTTCTCAGATTATGAACAGTTCTTCTTTTAATAAATGTATTTAGATGAAGCTCTAAACTATTGTTATTTTCTGTGGGTAAGCTTTATTTTTCAGATTTTTTGTTCATATAAATAACCAAAAAACACAGCAAAGTGATTTAATTATATTATAACCAGATAGAATTTAGATATTTATATTATATACAAATACACATTATAAAGTTAAAATATACTGTCATAACTTCTATTTCTTTAAGATGTATGTCTCTAGATGTTTTAATTTGTTTTCATGTTTTTCCTACTACAAGAGATAATCTTCTAGCAAAACCTTAGCCATGAACTTGAATGCAAACCAAACAAAACAAAATTCTGTGTGCATGCATTTTTTTCACCTATTATAAAGAATTAAGAGACAACTGTAGGGGAGTAAATCAGGTACAGTAAGTCCCCTACATACGAACCTTCAAGTTGCGAACTTTCAAAGATGCGAATGTGCTTTCCATCAATGTCAGGCATTAGTGAAATTGCAGCTTGACCTCTGTGTCCTATTGCTGATAATGCTTTGGCTCTACCATCTCCCATCTCCTCTCCCTCCTCCAGTCAGTAATGCTTGTTGCCTGTTCACTCAATGCCAGCCCCTGTATGCCAGCTGTTGTACTGTACTACTGCACTTTTCAGGGTACTGTACTGTAAGATTTAAAACGTTTTCTTTACTTTTTGTGTTTGTTTGTTTTTTATGTATTATTTGTGGGAAAAGTATTATAAACCTATGACAATACAGTACTATATAGACAATTATGTTAGTTGGGTACCTAGGCTAACTGTTGGACTTAACAAACAAATTGGACTTAACAAATGCACTCTCAGAACGGAACTCGTTCGTATGTAGGGAACTTAACTGTAATTGTCTCTGTTCTGAAAGTAGATAATACAGTCTGACTGAAAAGTTGATGTAATTTAATGGTAAATTTGAATTTTCACTGTGTATCTGATATTCAAGCAGTTCTATTCATAGTTATATAATGTTTTTAGTGTATTAGGCTATTTAAACCATTGTTGTATTGCTGAAAAAATACATATTGATATTTGGAAATCAAAACCATATTTTACATTCTGTTTACTGTTTTAAAGAACTCTGCTGAATTCTGTCATAAATCACATCAATTTTTTGAAATCCAAATTATTTCTCCCTAATTTATCTTAAATTTGGAACCTTGAGTTCTTATAAAATTCTTATGAATGCTAACTCTAGATCTTCCTTCCTCCATGTTGTCTAATAAGCTATGATTTGTATTATAGTCGTATGCAACACTGTGTAATTTTTTAATATTAATCAAGTAATAAATAGTATGCATTAGCTGCTGTATACATTTGTGGTTGCTCTTCTAAAATTGGGTTGTATCTTGTATTTCAGGGAGGAAGAGCCAGAGTAGTATAATTAGCACAGGTTTGGGGGGGAATTATATTTATTTAAGCCATGTTTAATCTTATTGACATGTTTCAAAATATGCAGAAAAGTTCATTTGAAAATTTAGTCAAATTGGATCCTCAACTTCTAAATGTAGCCCAGAATTAAAGAATTAGGGGGTAGGAGTTTATTAATGTATTTATTTATTTTTGCTGTGTTGCATCTTTGTTTCTGTGCGAGGGCTTTCTCTAGTTGTGGCAAGCGGGGTCCACTCTTCATTGCGGTGCACGGGCCTCTCACTATCGTGGCCTCTCTTATTGTGGAGCACAGGCTCCAGACGCGCAGGCTCAGTAGTTGTGGCTCACAGGCCTAGTTGCTCTGCGGCATGTGGGATCTTCCCAGACCAGTGCTCGAACCAGTGTCCCCTGCATTAGCAGGCAGATTCTCAACCACTGCGCCACCAGGGAAGCCCCTGAATTCCCTTTTATATTCTCAGTTACTCAAGGGAAAGGAGAAAGATAATTTATGGGGCAGTTTGGGAATATGGGAAAGATATTACAATTAAGAAATCCAAATATCAAGAGATGGCTTAGGCTAGGTTAATCAAACCACTTAAAGGCATTTGTTGACCCAGGTGAGGAACAGTAATATGTAAAAAGAGCAATTAACACTTCCATCTTAAATAACAGATGTTAAACTGAAAGAGATAGGGCTGGAAGCAATGCAAAGTGCCTGGGACAATAACCCATGGTCAGAAGGAGGATCAAGTCAGGATTTCTTAAAAGTCAGATCCATTGAGGAAGATGCTCACCAGTGTGGTCAGCAGGAATCCACAGAAGCAAATACAAATTAACAATGGATGTCAGGAAGCTTGAGATATTCCAGTTAGATAGTTATCTGACCTGAGCCTGGGGCCAGAATCAGACAACAGGTGGATGTACGAGAAAGCTGGCTAGCTGGTCTCTGGGCTGCAACCATAAATAGGACTCTGGACCAGAATTATATACTAATTAGAGTAGAAGTTAGCCATGTCTGACTTTACTCCCAGGCTGTTTTCCTAGATATGCGAACACTACCTTCACCTCAAGATTCCTATAAAAAGCTGCTCCTATTTATCCAGAGTATTTCTCTAACTTTGCCGTTTTTATATCTGCCCTAACTTTCCATACACCCACTCTTTGTGCTACTAGAACTTGGCTTTGTCCCTTGATTTTGCTCCTTTGCCTTGCCTTAATTTAGATTCGGTTTCTTAGCTCCAGCTTGTCTATTTCATGACTGACTCAGAATTCCTAGAGGATGCTTTCTCTTGGCCCTAGACTCTATGCCAAGAAACCGCAACTGAAGTATTACACATCTATGCTCAGATCTAGCACTGGATACCACCAACCCACCCAGCCTTTTATTTAAGGAAAAAAATTGATGATGGATTTGCCAGCTTGGTTAGAACTGGCTCAGTTAACCTGAAGTGTAAATACATCAGCTAAATACCAAGCAAAACTTCAAAAGGCAGAGATGAGAGTTTTTGTGGTACAAAGAGGTTTATATATATTATAATGTATAATACCTAAAACAGTAACAAGAGGAATTATTATGTCTGTTTTGCAGGAATGGGAATTTAAGATCAGAGAAAATAAGTAGTTGAATGTAGGTTGTGAAGCTGCTAAGTTGTGAAGCTGGGTATAAAACTCAAATAATCATTTTCTTTCTACTTCTCTGTGGAGATGAGGTTTCCTCCAATAGGCCCTTTGCTTTGGATTCTGGTAAACAATGAAATAAATTCTCCTAGATTAGGATAGAGGGATGATCTGACATGTCCTAATCCTTTATCATGTCTCCTCTATTCTCTACCCTCAAGCTGGTAGGAAGTTTGAGCAGAATGAAGGAATAAGAGGTCTCAAAACCAGCACTCCCACTTCTGGATATATATCCAAAGGAAATAAAATCAGTATCTTGAAGAGATATTTGTACTCCCATGTTCATCGCAGCATTATTCACAATAGTCAAGATATGGAAACAACCTAAGTGTTTGTCAGTGAATAAATGGATAAAGAAAATGCAACACACACACACACACACACACACACACACACACACACACACACACACAGGAATATTATTCAGCCATAAAAAAGAAGGAATTCCTGACACTTGTAATAACATGGAAGAACCTGGAAGACATTATGCTAAGGAAATAAGTGAGACACAGAAAGACAAATACTGTATGATCTCACTTTTATGTGGAATCTAAAAAAGTCAAATTTATAGGAGAGATTAGAATGATGACTACCAGGGGCAAGGGGGGAGAGGAAATGGTGAGATATTGGTCAAAGGGTATGAAGTTTCAATTATAAGAGGAATAAGTTCTGGGGATCTGATGTACAACATGGTGACTGTGGTTAATCACTGTATACAAGAAAGTTGCTAAAAGTGTGGATCTTAAGTGTTCTTACCACACACACACATCAAAAAAGGTAAGTATGTGAGGAGATGAATGTGTTAATTAGCTTGATTGTGATAATCATTTCAAAGTGTATACATACATCAAATCATCACATTGTATACCAAATATATATAAACATTTTTGTCAATTATCCCTCAATAAAGCTTGAAAAAACCTATATATAAAGAAAGCAGTGTTCTCATGCTAACTGGGTCCTATTCTACAGTATACCTGACGAGGAAGCCAGGAGAAGGGAATAAAATCCATGGTTACTGAATTTAGCTACTTAGTTCAGGGAAGTAAGATGTGTATCAAGATGATTAAGAATAGGCATTACCATCAAAGTCATTTGGTTTATAAAAAGTGATCTGAATTTACCAGTTTAAGGCAGGGGATACAAACTGTCATGTCTGATTTGATGAGCAGATAGGTTTTGTTTGGCCCACAGTGATTTTTTTTATGTATATAAAAATGTCTTTAGTAGGGTGTACATTTCTCCAGTTCACCACAGTCTCTATAATTTTCTATTGGCATACCCTGACTGCATAGCTCATTTATATTACACACGGGCCTGGTTTTAAAGGTATTTGAGATTGCCTCTCTGGAATGGAGACTGGGTGAGGAAATGAATATAAGATCAATAAAGAGATGGAGGAAAGAAAGCTGGGCACTTGTATTTCTAAGCCTATTTAATCCCCTCAGTAAATTTATGAGGGAGTGCCTACCACCATTTTACAGAGCAGAAAACTGAGGATCAAAGAAGTAAAATTATTGTTCTTAAACACACAGTCCAGAGAGAAGTGGACAGGAGTCCAACTCAAGTCTGCTTCATCCAAAATCAACAGTCTTGGCAATACACTGTGCTGCCAATACACGGGGTCCTGCCTGACCCTGTGTCATACCTGACCAACGCGGTGTAGTTCTTCAAAATCAAAGCATATGGTCTCTGGAGGATGCAATATATATATATATATTTACAACACTTGCCCAACAATTTCAAACACATTTTAGCAGTGGTTCTCAACTATATGCTACATAAATATCACCTGGGAAATTTATGGAAAATGCAGATTCACCACGTGACCAACTAGGAGAAACTGCAGTAGGGAAGTTGAAGTATGGAGTAGAGTGAAGTATCATCATAGGGTCATAGGCATAATGAAGCAATAAGAAAATCTACTGTGCATATTGATACCAGCCCCTTTTCTGTGTGGGTGGTTAATACTTCCAAACTTCTACTGAGATATATTATAAACTATGTTGAGTTCGGTGAACCTAGAATTCTTTCTTCAGCAGTACATTATGAGATTATAGAAGTTCCTCTATTCAGCTGAATTCTTTTGTTAGTGTATATAATTGCAAATTAAGACAGTGAGAATCATGCCTAAATGCTTCAGAATTGATATAAAAAAATAATTAGAAGAGTCCAAACTTGAGGCAAATAGTGCCTTTAACTGATTTTAATGAGAAAATATGTGGTCACATCAGGTTAGTATACATTGTAATGAAATCTAGTTTCCAATAAATTTATCAGAACATGTACAATTGAATCCTATTCATCAAAGTACCCTCTAGGTTAATGCCTGACAAGCAGTGAAATCTCTATGCATTTTTGTCAAATGAATACATAAAAATATTGAATAAAAAAGGTCACGCACTTCTTCCAATAGTTTTCAAATAACAAACATTTGGGGACTCTCTTTTTAGAGGGTATTTTTGTGCCAGTAAATAAATCTGCTCTAGAAAACATTGTTTTATGCCAAAGGATTATCTACCAGCTTGCCTTTTTCATATGATTCAAAATAACTTTTCTCAATTTCCAAACATAATTTTTTTTTTTTTTTTTTTTTTGCGATATGCGGGCCTCTCACCACTGTGGCCTCCCCCGTTGCGGAGCACAGACTCCGGACGCGCAAGCTCAGCGGCTATGGCCATCGGGCCCAGCTGCTCCGCAGCATGTGGGATCTTCGCAGACTGGGGCACGAACCTGTGTCCCCTGCATCGGCAGGCAGACTCTCAACCACTGTGCCCCCAGGGAAGCCCTCCAAACATAATTTAAACAAGAAAGTTTAGATATGTGTGCATGCGCATGTATATGTATGGGTGTATGGGTGTGTGTGTGGTAAATCCACCCATCTTTGAGGGTGAACTTAAGAGAAGGACATTCGTAAAGCATTTTAAGCAACTGAGCCAAAACTGGAATAATTTTATAACATTTCAAAGAGACAATTGTGAAAAAGACAATACTCACTTTTATGAACAAGTTCAGCTTTCTTCCTTCTTTCCTTCCTTCCTTCCTTCCTTCCTTCCTTCCTTCCTTCCTTCCTTCCTTCCTTCCTTCCTTCCTTTCTTTCTTTCTTTCTTTCTTTCTTTCTTCTGGTTTCAGAGGCTCATGTTATCCTATTCAAGGCTAGTTACCCTTTATCTCTGCTAGGATCTTGCTTCTCCAGCAAGTCTTTCTCCTGAATATTTAGCTTTTACTTCTTTCTGACTACTTGCCCATGGGATCCCTCTTTATCCCTTTTTCCCATCTTAGTCAAGATTCTTGATAAAATGATCAATAGAAACTGTGTCTACTTTCTCACCTCCCATTCACACTTCAAGCAGCTGCAGTCTGAGTTTATTTATAGCATCAGTTGACAAAGGCAATGGACTTTGGCAGTCTTCTCCTACTTGACTGCCTTCTTGCATTTGACTCTTCTGACAATGCCTGTTTTCTTTAATATTTCATTTCCCTGGTTTCAGTGACACTGCTTACACCTGGCTCTCCTCCCAAAAATTTGATGTCTCTTTTCTGTTTCCTTCTTGCTCCTTTTACTCTCATTTCTGCTAAACCATGATATTTTCCAAGGTGATGTCCTTGACTCCTTGACTTGACTTTTTCTCTTTTTACTCTATACATTTCCCCTGGATTATTTCATCCTAATGACTGTCAAGTCTGTATTTTAAGACTCAGATTCTCCCTTGAGAAGTGTGTGTTACATATAAATACACACACTTTGGTTTACATAATCTTCTATCTCAAGGAACAGTACATTACCAATCACCAAGCAGTTTAAACCCAGGGATTGATAATGCTCACCTCTTTGATACCTTCTCGCTCATACATTAATCTGAACATGTGTGTAATCACATATTAATGTATGGAATATAATCATACATTAACTGAACTTGTATTGCCTTTGTGTCCTTGATGTATCCCAAACTGAAACCTTCTTCTCCATCTTCCCTAACACTGCCAAGAGGTGAAAAATAATGATGATTCAAAGTCAAGCATTGGCACGCTTTTCCTCCCCCAGCTGCCCCCAGCACTCTACAATCTTCTTCTCCCTAACATGAAATCTTTTCAGATTCCCAGCTCCTTACAACTCATATGGTAGAATTGATGGTCCTCTGCTTTGTGTTTCCCCAAACTCTTTTTTTTTTTTTTTTTTTCCCCAAACTCTTTATAAACCCCTATGTCTGAAGCTCTTGTTTACATATTTGTCTCCTTTTTTTTTTTCTATTTTTTAGTTATCATCTTCTCGAGTGAAAGGGTTATGTTTTATTTCTCTATGTCTACCATAGAGCACTTTTTAGAGTCCCTATAAATGTCTATTTAATACATGTTAAATAAGTGAATGTAAAAAATAATTTTATTGAGAATTAAACACTAGAATTTGAATAAGGTATAAAAGTATAATCAATGGTAAAACAAGCACTCAGTCTATTTGATGACATTTATTGAATACTCAGTGTGTGCCATGAATACAGTACATAGGAACTAGACTGAGTAATAAGTCATTGCATCTATGCAACCAGATTTACCACCGAAATAATTTGGGAACTAATGCCAAGTCAAAAATAAAGTACATAGCTACATAGAAGAGATGTTCCAGTGAATTCTGAATCTGAAATATGCCCCTTGAAAATGAAAGAGAATTTGTTTCAATAAAATGAAAACTAAAACTTTCCCCCAGAACTCAATTTCCTTGATGCTTATGTTCACTTCAATGGATAAGTCTCCCTTCATTTCATATTCTGGTAAATAAAATATGGATTTTATATTTTCTTCAAAGATTCACATCATTTTAAAGTTCATTTAAATTTCAGTCAAGGAAAATATTTTTAACAAAGTGGTAAAGTCCAATACTATGAACAATTCATTTGTGTGAGGAATATTTCAAGTATCATTTACACTAATAATCAATTTAATTGAACACAGTAATATTTTTTAATCCAGAAAGACTTCTGGTTCCAGAAAAGATGGGGTGAACTCATGCCAGTGTATTTCTTCCTTTTTTTTTTAACTTTTTATTTTATACTGAGTATAGTTGATTAAAGTTGTTGTGTTAGTTTCAGGTGTACAGCAAAGTGATTCAGTTATACACATGTATCTATTTCAAATTCTTTTCCCATTTAGGTTGTTACATGATATGGAACAGAGTTCCCTGTGCTATACAGTAGGTCCTTGTTGGTTAACCATTTTAAATATAGCAGTGTGTACATGTCAATCCCAAACTCCCTAACCATCCCTCCCTACCTCCCCACCACCCTTCCCACCCACCGCCAACCATAAGTTCTAGTTCTTTAAGTCTGTGAGTCTGTTTCTGTTTTGTAAATAAATTCATTTGAAATGCAAATCAAAACTACAATGAGTTATCACCTCACACCAGTCAGAATGGCTATCATCAAAAAATCCACAAACAATAAATGCTGGAGAGGGTGTGGAGAGAAGGGAAACCTCCTACACTGTTGGTGGGAATGTAAATTGGTACAGCCAATATGGAGAATAGTATGGATGTTCCTTAAAAACTAAAAATAGAGCTACTGTATGATCCACTATATTTCTTCTTGAAACTAACCATCTAGACAAAACACAAATGGCAACTCTCAGAAGACTCTGAAATGTGGAGAGAAGAAGGCAGGCTGGCTAAGGGCTAGAGGTGAGTTCCCTGGGTTTGTTTTATTTTGTATGACCCCCTGGATTCTAGAGAAGCCCCAAATCCAAAAGTGACCCAATGCAGCCAAAACTAAACAAATAATTTTTTTTAAAAATCAATGAAATTGAATACAGAAAAGCAATAAAGGAAAAAATCAAAGAAAGAAAAAAACTTTTTCTTTGAAAAGATCAGTAAAATAAGCTTCTAGAGCAACTGACAAAAAAAAAAGAAGATACAGATTATCAGTATCAGGAATGAAAGAGGAGATATCATTATGGATGCCACAAACATTAGAAGAATAATAAGGGAATATTATGAATAACTCTGCACACATTAATTTAACAACTTAGATACAGTGGACCAACTTTTTTGAAAGACGTAAGCTAACAGCTCAGTTTCACAGAATTTTAATACAAATTTTAGTACAAATACATTCAGATAAAGCATGGCTTGGATGCTTGTTTGCTTATCTAGATTCAACCTATTCTCAGATCTAAATTTTTTCCAAATTATTTCTCAAAAATGTATATATTTTGTCTTTAAACAAAATATATATATTTACAAAAAAGTACTATGTACAACTCTATAGCAGTAAATTTTAAAATCTATCATATACACATATACATATATACCTATATATATGAATATATATATATAAAGAAGATGATTTTATTATATGCCACACAGAATTTTTAATTGGTCTTTGTAAGATTATTTGAATAACTTATTCTGCCATGAACAGATGCCGCATCTGCTTGAGCACTTGACTCTGTTCTACTGTGGATTCCTAAACTCAGTAAAGTCAAACACTATATAATGTTTATCTGTAAATCTGGGAACTAACTCAGGGTCCTGACCACACTGAATGAAGATATTTATGGGATTGAAATTTTTTAATTTTTTTGTTTTTTACAAATTCTTTAATTGTATTCCATAAGCACTGCACAAGTTTACATTTCAACTAGAAGTCTGTAAAAGTTAACCTGCAACTGAATTTGCTCCAGCACTGGGCAGTATCATTACTGGAAATTGTTTTTGATCTAATGGGAGAAAAAAATAATTTATTTTTCTTATTTCTTTCATTAGAAGTCATATTGAACATTTTTTCCTTATGTTCTTTGTACACGTCTTTGTACATTTGTATATTTCTTCTTTTATAGAGGGCCTATTTATATATTTTTACCAGAAGGTATGTTGGACAGATGCCAAAACATTAAGAACAAAATTAAAAGGCCAGGGATGAACAGAGAAATACCATTTACAATATTTGACAGAGGTTAATGTTATTAGCATAAAATATTCTTATCAATCAACAAGAAAATGCACAAATTAATGGAGAAAAATTTGTCAAGAATGTAAACAGTCTATTTTCAAAAGAATAAATATAATTTATAAATGAACATACCTAAAATGGTACTATTGAGACAGAAGTTTTCTTTCTTCCATTCTTTCTATCTCACCACATCTATGATTCCTTAATTCTTTTGTATTTTCTTCTTTATCAATACTTTTAGGTTTCACCATCCTGAAATCATAGGGTATATCTGCGCTTGATACCAATATTTTATGGTTTCATTTTTTTTTCACTTCACTCTTTAATCTGAATGGAAATTTTTCTAGAATATAAAGTACAGTGTTTTATAAATTTTATGTTTAGAGCTTTGTTTTCTTCTTTACAATGACATGATTATCAGTGTGCTTTTCTATCAAATAGACAGTATATAAATTAGAGCTGATGTATGAAAGTCAGTGCTCTTTGAATTTATTTTAGTATCTGCATTGTACTCCTAGAACTTAAGCATTCCAGTTAACCCTCATTTGTAAAAGTTGGATTAAACAGTACTCCCTATAGTAATAAATTAAATCACTTGGACCTCTTAAATAATCAGCACCTTTCTGAGAGTCTGAAGCATTTAATAGTGAGATCTAAGGGCAGGATATCTGGGTTCAAAGCCCAGCTCGTTCACTTATCAGTTGTGTGACCTTGGAAATTTATTTGCCTTCCCTGGGCCTCCATTTTCTCATCTTTTACGTGTAATATAACATATTATAAGCTTTTTTTTTTTTTTCAGTTACAGGATCACTGACCTGCCATGACCTAGTATATCTGCACAGAAGCAAAAGTTTTATTTTTACTCTTTTATTTTTGCCAATATAATAAGTAAACATGGGTATTTTCTTACTCCTTTAATTTGTATTTTATGACTAATAGTGAGATCAAAAATACTTTCTTAAGTTTATTGTCCATTTAACTTCCTTTCATATCAATTATCTTTTACTACTATTTGCCCAATTTTCTATTGGGTTGTGTCCTCTTTTTAAAATTATTTTTCTTTCAAAATTAGATTTATAGAGGATAGGAAGGAAAAAAGAGTTCTCATCTCACCCTTAGGTCATATGGATATGAAATACTTTCTCTAATCCAAAGTTAAAGGAATGGGGCTTCCCTGGTGGCGCAGTGGTTGAGAGTCCACCTGCCGATGCCAGGGGACACGCGTTCATGCCCCGGTCCGGGAAGATCCCACATGCCATGGAGCGGCTGGGCCCGTGAGCCATGGCCGCTGAGCCTGCGCGTCCGGAGCCTGTGCTCCGCAATGGGAGAGGCCACAGCACTGAGAGGCCTGCGTACCGCAAAAAAAAAAAAAAAAAAAAAAACAAAGTTAAAGGAATGTATTCCTTTTAAGTAACAACCATTTCAAACAATTGCAATGAATAAAAACATGACAATTTGTTCTCAAAGTTTTATTTGAAGTCAGCTAGGTTACTTATATTGTCACATGAACTGGAATGGTCTAGAGCAATGCTACTCAAATTGCAATATGTAAACCAACAGAACCAGAATCACATGGAGCTTGTCGGAAAAGCACAGTCTCAGGCCCAATCCCTCCTGAAACACAATCTCCATTTTAACAAGATTCTAGCTGATTTATATATAGGTTGAGAAATACTAGTATAGATAATGCAGTAAGAAAAAACCTCACTGTAAGAAGCACCTTATATCGGTTAATATTTATATTAGCCCCTTCTATGTCATATGGGTGGCAAATGCTTTCCTAGTCTATAATCTGGATGTATTTTAAAAATACATGGTATCTTTGCCATACATTCAAAAACGGTTATGTATTCAAGAATATTTATCCTGTTCTTTATGAATTCTGAGAGTCTTGGCTCCCTTATAACAAGTTCACTCAACTCAAAATGATACAAATATTGTGCTATATTTTCTTTTGATAGTTTCATTTTAAAAATACTACTTATACGTGTGATTACCTGTTTTAATAAGAAGCAAAACATAATAAATTTTAAGAGATCTGAATGTGGTGTTAATTTATTATGCATGATAGGCTGCTTTATCACTAGGCAACTTTTTTATATCTCATGTTCATTGGATTATTGGAAGATATTTTTCCAGATGCTTTCAAAGCCATTCCAGCCAAGAGTCTGAAGCTGTCTGGAGAATAACTGTTAGAATGAAGCAAAATATTTTAAATTAACAGATCAATGAACTAAATGTAGCATGATATTAGCAAGAGGGGCTCGGTCCTTTTTCTTTTTGGAATTAGGTCTAAGGTAACTGTGAGAATTTTACAGGCTTTCCAATAGTAACCAAAATAATGTTGCATAATCATGATTTGCATGTTCCAAACATGGATGCATGATTCATTTCTGTCTAGTCATTCTTGAACCAGCTGAGAAGCATGTTCTAAGATCTGATAATTTATGGACCTTATAGGTCTCAATATAATGCCTATCTTTGAGGGCATTATCCTGTAAAATTTAAGAGCTCAGATTCTGGGCTCCAACTTCCTGGGTTCAAATCTCAGCTCCAACATTTAATAAAGCTGTGTGACTAGCCATTTAGGTAACTCCTCGGGTTTGGTTCTTCATCAGAAAAATGAGGATAATAATAGTATGGTTAGGAGAATTAAATCAGTTAATATTTATCAAGTGCAGCAACTGGCAAAGTGTGTTCTAAGGGCTATTATTTTGTCTAAATAGAAATGCAAACCATATTTATGGTTAAACAATACAGACAAATTTAGATTAAAAATTGTTATTTAATATGAAGAAGAGGGACATCGTTCTGGAAATTTCTTTTTCTTTTTCTTTTTTTGGCTGTGCTGTGTGGCTTGTGGGATCCTAGTTCCCTGACCAGGGATTGAACACAGGTCTCTGGCAGTGAAAGCATGGAGTCCTAACCATTGGACTGCCAGGGAATTCCCCTGGAAATTTCTTTCTTTTTTTTTTTTTTAATTTATTTACTTACTTTTGACTGTGTTGGGTCTTCGTTGCCGTGTGCAGGCTTTCTCCAGTTGCAGTGAGCAGGGGCTACTCTTTGTTGTGGTGTGCGGGCTTCTCAATTGTGGTGGCCTCTCTTGTTGTGGAGCACAGACTCTAGGCGTGTGGTCTTCAGTAGCTGTGGCGTGCAGGCTCAGTAGCTGTGGCACACGGGTCAGTAGTTGTGGCTTACAGGCTCCAGAGCGCAGACTCAGCAGCTGTGGCGCACGGGCTTAGTTGCTCCGCGGCACGTGGGATCTTCCCAGGTCAGGGCTCGAACCCGTGTCCCCTGCATTGGCAGGTGGATTCTTAATCACTGAGCTATCAGGGAAGCCCTGGAAATTTCTTATATTAGACAGATAACAGTTTTTTCCTCCTTGGGGTAAATCCATATAGAAATGAAAGCAAGTAAGAAATTTCTTTAAATATCAGTTACTAGTTTCTTGATGCCTCTGCCCAATACACACGTCATTTCTATTAGGGCTTTTCTCCCTCCATTCCACGTCCCTCCTTATGAAAAACAGGGACATACGAAAACATAACCTCCAATTAAATCTCCTGAACTTTGTTTGTTACATAACAAATAGGTTTGGGCATTCAGAGCATATTCACTTATTATACTGTACAGTCACCAGTATAGCTTCAATAATAAAAACAAATGAGGGTTTCACTGTTATAATGAACATTATTTTTTATAATGAGGAGACATAGTCTTCCTTTGATTTTAACATTTTGTCTTGTTAACATCCCTGTTTCCCCTCCTTCCACTCTATCATAATAAAGCTTTTACTGGAAAGAAGAAGAAAAACAAAACAAAACAAAATTAACAACAAGAAAGAATCACTGATCTTAAGGGAAGTAGGAGACAATGACTGTTAAGGATATCAAAGTAGATAGCATGTTTTATGTCCAGCTTCTTCCTACTGCATTTTGTTGTTGCTGAAATAAATATTGGCTACTAAAGCCTTATGAAGGTCCATAAGTAGTCACATAAATCTGGCTATGACTATGTAATCCATCTCTTTAGAGAGAAAAAGAACAGTCCTCCAAGAGTTGTACAAATATTCTGCCTTTAATATCTTCAGATTTTGGTAGACTGCTTTAGCAACAAATTTGAAAATAGTTTGGTAGCTATATTTAAAGTCTGAAATTGCACCCACTTTTGTTCCATTTCACAGTAGTTACTGTGCAGATTGTTCCATTATTTCTCAAGTTATAAAGTAATTTTACTGAAAATGTTCAAAACACTTCATTGGTACAAGCTAAAACTGCACTTTGCTTACAACCAAACGAAGCAACATTTTTGCCATCCAAACCCATTATTACTTTCTTCCCTAAACGGTGGAAAAAAGTAAGAACATATATTTTCCCCTTAGCATATGGAACTTTTCCCTTAGGTGTATGTCTAATGTTTGTGTCTGATTTTTCAAGCAGAACACTCCAATTGCAGTCCCCAAACCAACTGGAGAGATAGATTATATCATTTCTTATCTCTACGGCATGAGCACTGCACACCCAAGCACAAGCATAAAATAACAAGATGAAAATATTATGCGTGTAGCTCATTTAATGAATAGAAAACTCATCTTCTAGTACCATATATGTTTTCATGGAAATAAAATTGAAAAAGAAGACTAGATTTCTCACAATGTACTAATATGAAAACACCACACTGATAAAGTTGGAGAGAAAACTGTCAGGTTCCAATACCTCAAATTTGCTAGCTGTTTGTTATATGCTTTTTACACCATGGGTGTGAAAAACTTAGCAAAATACCTTTAAAAAAATAGCATGTTTAGATGTAGATAGTTTTACACCGTGAATCCTAGAGATTCTTCTAGGTACAGACAGTTTCTCTAAAAACAATCGTTTTATAGAACCTCTTGTGTTTTTTTTTTTTCTTTATCCGGGTTATTTATTTTTTTAACTATTTTCTTTTTTTATGATTAGCTTATAGCTCTGTAGTTCCAGCTGTTTCATTCTGTAACTCTAAAGCCCTATCGCTGGGGAGTTCTGTGTAATTGCCCATAATATGTACCACATTATCCATTTCAGGAACTGTGCTGAAAGACAGCAGCAATAAGGGGATTTCTAAAGGCAGTCTGGTTTACACTAATGGACCTAACAGGAAGGAAATGCAATTTGAAAGAAGCTGATGCATATGTTCTATTGCTGAATATAATGTTTGATTTAATTATTAACTGTCAGTGATGGAGAGGCAGATCCTGTTCAGCCCTACTTAGAGTACAATGTTTTGCATTCAAAGAAAATAAATGACAAAAGTTTTGTCTTGCAATTCATGACTTAACAAAAGAATATGATATTTCTTTCCACCAGCAAATCATAGCTTTCAAAATTACAATACTTTTACTTTAGTTATAAATTAGGCAATAAAATTTTCTGGCTAGAATTTTCTTGGGTTTTTTTTCTTTTTTGGCGGGGGGTGGGGGGCTAGTATCATACATGAAAATTTTCTCTGAGAAGTGGTTTTGAATTAAACACAGAGTCCTGGACTGAGTAACTTTCTAAATCTCCTTCTAGTTGAGGATCCTATCGTGTGTTGACTGGCAGAAGGTGTTTCAGCAAAGAGGGCTGAAATGCATAGCTCTCTTTGTCTTCCTCTTTTTCCCAGAATGAATGATTTGGCACCCAGCTTCTGTCCATTTCTTTTAATCGGCATTTTGTGGCTTCCTCTAAGGCTCTCCCCTGCTTTGAAAGCCCATAATTGTGTGTGAAAGGCAGAGAGCAAGATGTAAAGAAAAGATTCATTAGAGAGCAAACATGCCTCTTCTTAGTTACTTTATTCCTACCGTGGTACAAAATGACCAAATATATACAAAGAAATGAGCATCAGCCCACTGAATTTGCAAGGGAGCTCAATGGACAGAATACTCCATTGGGTCAGTCAGCTGGAAAAAAGTGGTTTAGTTCTATGTGTAAACACAATAATAGAGCCATGTAATTTTAGTTGTGCGTTTTATATCTATCTGGTGAAATTATTAGCTCTGACACTAGCCTAGGCAGATGCATAAGGGGGCTGAAATTAAACAATAGTGACGATATTTGGAGCTCATCCAAAATGCTCTCTATTGTTTATGTAATGGCTCCAACATGATTATTTGATCCATAATTTCTCATTTTTTATTACACATATATTCTTGCATAGAACAGCATACAACGTCAACTCAGTGGGAGGCATTTTTCTTCACGATTTCAAAAGGAATTGTTTATTTTTGTCATGAGGATAATAGAAAGCAATAAAGCTTCCCGGAAATACAATACCACAATTCAAATGTCTAATTGATTTAGACAGATTAAGTAAAAAATATAGGGCCAATCTATATTTTTGTACTCTATAACAGCCCAAATGTCTTATTTGAGTGTTTCCTTTCTTATTCTAGGCTGAGGGATTCACTATTTTAGTTATGAATGACTGGGATCTGGCTCATGTAGAATTAGTACTAATGTTCTCAATTCTAAGGAATTTAGAAGAATATAATTTATCCATCCAAGTGCCTATGAAAGCAGTGTTTGATGAACTTGAAAAGGTTTGAAAGCTCAGTTCCAAGAAGTATATTAATCACAAATTCTGAATTATGTTACTCAAATTCCATCGTTTAAATCAAGCCATATAATAGCCAGGCTTTCATTTTTTTCCCAAGCTGTATAGTTATATAGGCTTGATACATTCTCAAAAATGATTTTAATAGGACCTTAAATCTTCCACACTTTTGCAGAAAATAATTTTCTGGTAGGCACTACTGTCCTTAAAAACAGCTACCTAATCTATGTAACAAAATATATCATATGCACACTTATAAGTGTATATATAATGTTTAAAAATAAAATCATTCTAAACAACAATAAAAATAAAGTATAACTGTCATTTGTTGTATTTGAGTTGTCATTTGTTGTAATTTTAAGTAACTACAAATTTTTAAATTTGCTTTTAGAGATGACTATTTCATATTTATAGTTATAGGCTTAAGCTTAACTTTCAAATGATAAATGGTTTAAATATGTGTAAGTGTTCAAAGAAAAGTGTACATTTGGACCATGGCCTGCCTGTCCTTTTCAATATTCAGAAATACCATGCATGGTGTCTGTCTTATCCTGTTGCCAAAGTGGGATATTTGCTCCCAGATTTGGATAGTCACCCTTCCAATGCACACAACACACAAGTGCTGAGTAATCCCTGTGGAAATTATAATTCAAACCTGCTTAAAAATGCAGTTTTTTTTTTTAAATAGCCATGAGAAGCTACAAAATGGGACTGAGGTCATTTCAGAGGGTACAGCTGCACACCTTTGGACTGATGGGAAGTTATTCACTCCAACACTAAGAGCTCTGTTTATAAGTACAATGCAAATATTTGACTGCGCAGGTGTATCTTCATTTCAAATCTGATTCCACCAGGCAGCAAAACAGGTGTTCTGGCTGCACGCTAATCAGGAAAAAAATGCCTGAGATATGCATCTGCACACTGGCATCTGGGCGGAAATTGTCCGAAAACATTCTCAACTGCCGAGTCTTAGAAAATGGACCTCTCTTGCTTTACTTAGTACTGTGAGGCATATTTTGCATGTGGAAACACTCAAATTTGCCACCCATTAGGGACAACTACTACGTATGGCAGACGAGGCAGCTAGAATGCAGACACAGACTGACAAGCTGGCTGAGTTGAAGACAAGTTGGTAAAAGTTTCTGGGTTTTCTGGAAGAGTAAAGTGTTCCCTGAAAACAGGATTGGATCTCCAAGAAGAAAGAGGGCAGGGGTTGTTGGAAGGAAAGCAGAAAGATGGGTGATGTTTATACGAAGCTTCTTATTTTGGTTCCTTCCTTTAGTTCTGTTCGCTTTTTAAATTTTAATTCCTCCCTTTTTTCCTCCTCAGGGATACCTCTGCTCTTTTCCTTCTTCTTAAGATGAGAACTGAACTTCAGTTGATGGGATTTTCAGAATACAAAAATATGGTGAGTTGGATTAATTAGAATATTTCACAGAAACCTCACTGCCTTCAGTTATCCTCTTGACAAAGATAAATGTAAATTCTTGCAGGATTCATCAAATCAAGTCACATTTTCTAGATCCATTCCTATAGGTGCTAGACAACTAAAGTAGCATAATAAAGAGGGAAACAGCTTTTTTAAAAAATGGACAAATAGAAGATATGTTGTAAAATATATTCATAGCGCCTGGAGTTTGTTCAGTTCTGAATTTTTATTTGGTCCATCTGCCCTACCATATATTAATACCACAATTTGTCTCAAAGATATGCATTTCTAAATTTAAATATTTACCTTAGGTCATTATGGTTTAAGTGGGTATTTGTGCCTACTTAAGTTTCAAATTAAAATTATCTAGAGAAAGAAATAATTGTACCCTTTAGTCCATAAAAATAAACTACAAATTTTGACCATATCTTAAATTCTCTGACTTTTATTCATTAACAGAGGAGGAAGCTCTATGGGAAACCGTCACAACCACAGCAGTCTCTCCTTTATCAGAAGCCACGATTGCTCACCTCCTTCCCAAAGTCAGCTTCAGCTGGGCTTCTGTTAGATTCGTATTCTTCTATCATTTTGGTGGCTGAGAAGAAGACCCAGTGGACAGTAAAATCCACATTTTGACAAAAGTTGTTAGATTATCCAAATCCATCACTGATTTTATTAAAAATTCCAAGTACTGTGTGCTGTAGCTAGTGTTTCTTCTATGATAAACTTTCACTTTTTAATTATCAGAGATGAACATAAGATCTTAACGAAACATCTCGCAAGAGCCTACAGTTTTCCAAAAGTCCACTGTAACAGCATCAGTAATAATAAATTTTAGACATTATAATGATGCAAAGTTTGACATAAGGTAAAAAGAAGCTTTCTCATCACTACCTCTCCCAATGCTCCCAGACCTACATGGCATTCCTGCGTCAGTGTCCCTTGACAACTACTCCTACTTCAATCCCAATTCAAATGACAGCAATTCTATAATTTTTCTCATAATAACTCTAACTGGAAATCAAATCAATCCCTCCTTATTTGAAAACTTATGGCAATTAATTCATATTGAGAGAGAGAGAAAGAGAGAGAGATTGAGAGAACAATAATTATTGCTTAAACGACTCTATAACATCCAAGAGAGAGTTTAAATGTAAGGATTAAAAAAGATAATAATAACCTGGCATATAGTAAATTGAAATTACAATTAAGCTTATTCAGTTGCTCCAAGTTGTCTTCTTAGAATAAGTTGCAGAAAAAATAATGAAAAGTTTTATTTTACTTATTTCATTCTGAAAATGTCCTATTCTCATTATTTGATTAGAATTGGTGAAGAGATTTGAAATGAATGGGCTGTAAGTTAGGAATGCAGCAAATGCTCCCTACAGAAAGTTTTGTATGACCTTCTATCTTGACTGCCCTTTCCATATAACTTCCTCATTGCTTTATAGATGACCAAATATCAAGATATTAAATATATTTAGATAGGTTTGTGTCAAGGAAGTCCTTTCCTATGTCATTATCTTGTAAGGTGGATAGTCACCTGTATTATTTAGCAGCAGACAACTTGGCATATACTAAGAGAAGTTATTATCTGCAAGTACAATAATATTGATTGGGGCTATTTTGCTGGTGAATAAAGGTAAAAGACACAGCTGACATGATGGGAGCTCGAATCTAACTGAATACAGCTTTCAGTTTTTGTATAAGGAGCGGAAGTTACTGTGGTAAAGCAATATTGAGCTCATTTGGGTTTGGTTGTAAGGTTCTTGAAGTCCTTTTTATAAATGAACCAGTTCTGTAAAAGAGAACATCACAAGGCATCATATAAATGCCTATGTGTTTTAACCATGTCTATTCACACAAATTAATTTGAGTAGAGAGAGACTGAAATCAAATAATAGTTTTCTTTAAAATAGCCAATTAGCTTTTGGCTGAATAACTTTAGTCCCTCCCCCACCCCAAACTGCCTTGCCTACTTTCCACTAGCCAATTTAAGTTTAAAAAAAGAATAATGTGTAAGAAAAAGAGAAAAACAATAATCATTCCAGAAATCTTGTGAGTCTACATGGTATAAGAAAATTTGTGTTGTTTGGAGCTTCAAAGAAGGAAAAAAGAATAAATTAAGAGTCTCCGAGAAAAGGAAAAATCTCTCTGAGTAGTCCTGAACACTTCTTGCCGAGAGCAGCGCTTAGCGAGCAAGTGACCTTTATGAGATTATTGTTTATGATCACTCGGCATGTGCCAAGAAGAGCAGGAAAAAATATTCCAATTTATTTCAAAGGTTACATATCAAAATTGAATATGCAGTACAACTACATTATCATATGATGTAAGTTTACATAAGAAGTTGGAGTTGAATCACACCATTGTTTCCCTTCAACCCAGTATGTTTGGATTTCTGTTCTGTGCAGCAAGCTCCTTTTAATTCTTAAAATAGAATATGGTGCGGTGATGCAAATAAAAGAAAAAATGTTATTTTTGTTGTTGTTGTTCCTCCAGCTGAGAAACTCGGTTCAAGTGTGAAAGATCTATACAATTATTTCCTCGATGTATTCTATCCAAAATTTAATTTCGATTTTAATTTTTTTAACCCAGTAATCACTGTCATCTGGTAAAGTGCTTATGGTAGTTGAAATAACAATACAAAAAAGTCACCTGGAGGACAGCAAGAGAGAATTCTGCTTCTAAGAGGGAAGGGAAATTGACAACAGGGACACATATTTGTTTTTTTCCCCTGCCCATAAAAGGCTTTTTTGGGAGAGGCAACTGCACATTTTGCTTTCTTCAGTGCTCCTGTATATGCAACTTAATGTTTTAGTTCAATAAGTCTACTCATCCTCAACTTTATCACTTTGCACAGAGTGAAACGCAAACCAGGAGAGTCTCCTCTCCTCTTCCTTTCTTCTCACTTGTCAAATTCAGTTGCCAGAGGAATGCCAGTACAGGGTTGCCCACAGCTAACCTCATTTCTTTCTTTAAATTTGTACTTGGGAAAAGAATTTCATTGTCTCATAGAGTGAAGAAGCAATTCTTGAAATCAGCAGATCAATCTGCAAATATCTGCTTAATGTCTTCTAGACCCACAGCACACTTGTGTCAGAGTTCAACATCGAGGCAGTGAGCTTATCCTAGGAGCAAGAAAAATAAATAGAGCAGACGTCTTCTCATTTTCCTTTATCTCCTGACTCCCAAATCCTCCCCAGGAATTGCAGACATGGTAAAACAGCATGACTTATGGCTTCCTTAGGAAGGGCTGCTGCACAAGAGCCCTAGAACAGAAAACATTTTTCTCCCTGAAACTGGGAATTTTAAATCAGGACTCTCTAGGATTAAACTACAAATACATTTCAAACTGGTAGCACAGAAGAGTCCAACACACCATCTTGTAGCATCAGAGCCCCTTTAAATAAAGAGAATCTGAATAGCTCCTGCCGCTTTTGAAATGCCCTCTGATCTCCATGGTCTCTAATGCCTGCTTTCACTTGTACTACCTGGGTTCCCGCCGTAGCTGACAGCTCAGCTTCCTACGACTTCAAAGCCAAACTTTTCACTTTGTCTAGTGAAAGGGAATTGAAGAAGGACAACAACGAAGCAGACATAATGCCGGAAACTGGATCTTGAGGTAAACAAACCTGAAGGACTTTATGCAGAAATAGAAAGTTGCATCATCTCAGGAAAAAGCCAACAGACACTCAAACTAAATGGCTCCTCCTACTTGCAGCTTGTAGGTTTCACAGGCCTGTCATTCAACACATCTTGTAAGAGATACCTTGTTACAAAGTGTTCTCATTCTAGAGCTGGATAAGCAGGGATGAGTGATTCCACTCTTCCCAGACAACAGTTAGTATGCTGTATCATTACAGAATCCATCAGTTTGTTTCTTTTCTTCATTCGCCCACTCAATAAATGTTTGTCAAGTACCTCCTCTGTGCCAGGTACAAGGCTAAGGGCTTTCATACATTTCTCATTTAAAAGTATCTTATTCCTATTTACAGGTTAAGAAATCGAGGCTCAAAGAAATTAACTTATTGTCCCAAATCACAACAACTTATTGTCCCAAGGTGAGGGCTAATTGTGAACCCAGGGCTTTGGACTCCATGCCCACGGGCACGGTGTCCCAAGTGAAAATAAATATAGTGACAAACGGAGGTGGAAGCAGAGTGGTGGGAGACGTTAAAGGGGAAGAGTGTAGGGAAGTCTGAAAAGAATCTGTAGATTGTCAACTGAAATAAGATTTGAGGATGGACAGAGTGTCATTGGTTCCCTTGTTATGCACAATGAAAGAGCAATTTATGTTGGAGAGTGAGAAGGCATTAAAATGGAAGACTGTGGACTGAGTTCTGAGAGTAATGAGAAATATCATGTGTTTGTAACTCAGTAGGACCCCGTGGGGTCTTCTTGGGACAGACCCCACCCCATGTCCTCTGGCTGTCTCTTATTTGTAGAAAAACTTTAGCCTCCTAGGCTTTCCCTGAGTTCCAAAGAATAAATCTAATCAAAGAAGTGAGAAAATGCAGAAACAAAGGAAAATAGTCAAACAAAACAAAATAATAATAGTTTAGCCATTAAGCAAAGTCAAGGGTGTTTAGTGCCTCCTCAAGGGCTAGAGATAATATTCTGGGTTATGACCTTTGAGCTGTTTTGCAGATTCTGAAGCCCCCACCAGGTGGAAGAAGTTAACTGTGTGCTGCCCACAAGTGTGTAGAGGCCCCAGAATGGCTGAAACCAGAAGGTTAATGATGTGACTGCCAATTACCTCACCACCAACCAATCAGAAGAATGTCTGTGAGCTGATCACACACCCTACAGCCCCCGTCCCTCACCCTGTCTTTAAAAACCTTTTCCTGGAAGCTATCGGGGAGTTTAGGCCTTTTGAGCACTAGCTGCCTGCACTCCTTGGTTGGCCCTGGAATAAATGCTGCACCACAGCTCGGTGTCCATAGATTGGTTTTACCACACACAGGTGAGCAGACCCAAGTTTGGTTCAGTAACGTGCTCAGAGTGAGGCAATGTAGTGAGATGAAGGACTGGATGTATGAGTTGGGTTCAGATAATGGACGACCTTGAAAACCACATGAAAAACTTGACATGCATGATATCAGCCAAGGCGTGATGAAATGTTTCTGAACCTTGGCCTGTGAGGTCCTATTGTGCTTTGGGATAATTTTCCAGCATCAGTTGGAAGCTGGAGAAATGAAGACATGGGAGACCAAGACTACTGTGCTTAGAAAACCACTGAAATATTTCAGGCTGGAAGTAAAGATAGCCCAGCCTTGAGTGAGGGGTGTGGAAAGAAAGAGGTGCACACTAGGGATTTCCACAGGGGGTGTTGTCCCTCTCCTCTGAAAGTAGTCCCGTCTGTGCAAAATAATAAAACTCAGTGCAGACAGGATAGCTAAAGTGGAGGCTATATAGGATATGAAACTGGCTGGTCTCAACATCTGTAAGATGGGCCAATGATGCCTTCCTCCCCACAGCGCACACTTGAAGGTGCTGCTGCCATTCTTGCAGAACCTCCATTTGTGTATTGTCACCAGCTCCTTCTTGGTTTACACACACATCAGTAACCCTCCTGCCCCGCAGTGCTCAGAAAGCTCAAACTAGTGTTTTCCTTCTCCCCTCTATGCTTTACTTGTTCCACCTCATCTCACTAGTCGCCAGGTGCCCAGACATATCTGCTAACTCCACTCCTCTCCACCCTGCAGCTGCTTTCACACAGCCAGTCGCCAGAAAGCAGAGGCGTATATCCTTGGTCGGCTCTAATGCCACCACCTCTGTCCATGCAAAGAAGTAAACTGGAACTGATACTATCCACTTAGAGTTTAGGTATTTGTTTCTGGACTCTCTCAGAGCATTGGTTAGAATCGATTAAAATACATTGGGTTTCTTTCTTTTTTTTTATATATTTTTTTCTTTTGTCTTATCTACAGCCTTTCTTCAAAGGATCTTTTAAAGCCTGAGCAACAACCACTCCTTAATCTTCCCAGTATCTGTGTGATAAAGGAGGGACATTGTAACTATGAACAACCGCGTTTTACAGAAAAGGATCCTAAAGCAGGAGGAGGTGTGGTGACTTGCCCGGAGTCACACTGTGAATCTGTCCTCTGAGGAGGATCAATACAAGTATTTCTGTGTCGCTCAAGAAGTGTCATTGCTTTCCATGCAACTTCAGGGGACATTTTAATTTAAAACTGAGATTTGAACCTTGGGTGTCATGTTACTACTTATAATCCCCTATTCTTGAAGTCAGTGATTTTCAAACTGTTACTCAAGGAAACTCAAGGGTCCACAATGGTGCTTCAGGGTTTGGGGCAAGTAATAGAACGTTTTCTGCTGAACAATGAATATTTAAACTGTCAGAGAACCCTGACTTTTATCTCATTTGTGTATTGAAGTTGTGTGTGAGAATTCATTTTATAAAAGTTTGCAAACCACTGTATCAGGTCACCCTGCTGCTCAGAGTAGGCTAGGGTTCAATACTTATAGATCAGCTCTTCAGTGATGTTACATGCATAAGAATCAGAAGAACGCCAAAGTCCAAGCTAATTGTATAACAAAGAAACAATCTCTCATCAAGAGACATGCAACCCATTACACTCTGAAATAATTTGAGACTGAAGACTTTTTTTGTTGTTGTTCATTTACCCTTGATTTATATTGATCAAACAGGCGTGGAAAGGAAGTTTCAATCCATAGCACTTATTAATATTTTGTGTAAGGGTCTATCACATTATAATTTCATATCATACCTCATAAAATAACACTATTTCCAACTGTTAGTCTCACCTTGGATCTAACCGAAGGTGTTGGAATAGTCTCCTAAAATCTTGAGATTGCAGAAGTGCTTCTGCTGGTATTTACAAGAGGTTTTAGTCAGTTCCCAGATTCTGAGACTCCTTTTGACTCAAGTTATTTTGCTATTAGCTCATGGCACTAAAAGCATGCTCAGGGAATCTCCTAAACAATTAGACAAAGTCTACATTTTCTAATTTTTGTAGCAACCCTCGTGTCAGACACTCTTCAAACTTTTCTCTGGAATGACCCAGTTCATCTAGCGAATGCACTCCTACTCAGCCTTCAAGCCCCAGCCCAAGTGTCTCCTGCCACCAAAGACCTCTGCATTGGCTATATTTTGTTCGCCCTGCCATACTGATTCATTGTTCTTCTCCCCTGTGCTCTGTGGCCAGAGAAGCTGACCCGTATTGACTTTATCGATGGATCCCTCTGTCCTTTGCCTTCTTCTTGGGTTCAGCCAATGTGAGCACTGGCAGAGATTAGAGGAAAGAAGGAGAGTGACTCGAGGGTTTTTAATCTCCCCAGCTCCCTCCCTGGGAGCAAGCTGGCTAGCTAGCATCCCTAAACTGCATGGGCTAGCTGTATCCCTAAACTGAAAACCACAGCACTTGTTAGCAGTTCTTTTTTTCCCCCCAAATAGCTGTTTCTAGTCCAGAAATTTCTATTTATCTCCCCTTTACTGCATGAAGCCTGGGAGTATAATGACCTCCAACATATCACACTATCTTGTTTCCCTACACTTGCTCACATTTTGGTAAATAGTCACATTAAAAGCCCTTTCTATAACTACCTAATTTGAGGGTGCCTGTGTTTCTTGTTAGAATTCTAACGGGGACACTTTCATTTACCCCAATGTTTTTTGTTTGTTTGTTTTTGGGTTTTTTTTTGCGGTACGCGGGCCTCTCACTGTTGTGGCCTCTCCCGTTGCAGAGCACAGGCTCCGGACGCGCAGGCTCAGCGGCCATGGCTCACGGGCCCAGCCGCTCCGCGGCACGTGGGATCTTCCCGGATCGGGGCACGAACCCGTGATCCCTGCATCGGCAGGCGGACTCTCAACCACTGCGCCACCAGGGAAGCCCTACCCCACTCTTTTAATCAGAGTAGATCTCTGTTTCCGTTGCATTTCCACTGCAACTCATGGATGCGTGCCACTTATACTGTTACAGTGATCTGTTTAAAAGTCTATTTCCCTTCCCAGAGTTTGAAGATACTCTTGAACCCTTGCAATGTTTGGCATATTATAGAGACTCAGCTAAAGTCTGTGAAGACATTTTCAGCCATTGTTTTTTATCAGCCTCCCAACATGCTAGCAAGGCTTTGAAGGAGCAGAACCTCCTAACACAACTACATTTAAATGCACATTATTATTTTCATTCTGAGGCTCAGAGAAAAGAACAAATTAAGAGGCTTAAGAGTGTCTTTTCCCTCATTCTTAAATGTGAATTCTTCCATGACAGACTATTTTTCCCCTAGTGTTTAGCAAGTGCCTGACATAGAGTAAGCACTCAATAAATGTTTGTTGAATAAATTAATGGGTATCTATTTTCCTTCTGTGTGAAATCCAAATAGTCAGTAAAGAAACAAAATAACTATATGCTCTTTTGTTATCTTATTTTTAGCAGTTGATATTTTTTTACACCCTAATTCTGGGAACAAGAGTATATGGACACTGTTGATTCCCAAATACTCAAAAGTTAGGTAAAAGAAATCCAACGAGGAGAGTCAAAGCAGAGATTCATTGTCTATGGAAGATCTGTATATTTTTATAAAGTCAGTAATCTTTTTATTAATGTATAGGACTCACTGCATTTTTTTCATAGTTTCTGAGAACGTGGAAAGAGGAAGGAATCTTAGAAAGGCCCTCATCCAGGCTTTAATATGTTAAAAATATTTATTGTATACCTTCTATGTACCCAACACAATTTTAAGTACAGGAAATATGCTGATGAAGAACATAAACTAAAATCTCTGCCTTCATGGAGTTAACATGTTAATGAGAGAGAGAGAGAGACAATAAAACAGATAAATAAGTAAAGTGTACAGTGGGTTGATTAGAGATAATTATTCAGGAAGGACTAGGAAATGTCAAGGGTTCTTCTTTTGGATGAGAAATTTTATCACTGTACCCTTAACAGGGTGACACCGGCTCTACCATTCTAATGATAAGATGGGGACATTCTAGTGATGGGATGCTCTACCCCAGAAGGTAGCTACTTGCTTGGGTGAATTCCTTTAGTTGTCAAATTTTTTCATACATTGAAACCAATTCTTAGTTGTCCAAGTCAGACAAGAAAATGCCAACTTAATGGCAGCACTTTGATTTAGAAAATAAACTATTGAGTTTCATTCCTCATGATTTCTAAGGATATCTCAAAAATTACTTTCTGATTTTTTTTTTTTTTTTCGGTACGTGGGCGTTGTGGCCTCTCCCGTTGCGGAGCACAGGCTCCGGACGTGCAGGCCCAGCGGCCATGGCTCGCGGGCCTAGCTGCTCCACGGCATGTGGGATCTTCCCGGACCGGGGCACGAACCCGTGTCCCCTGCATCGGCAGGCAGACTCTCAACCACTGCGCCACCAGGGAAGCCCGACTTTGTCTTTTAAACCTAGTTCATCCTGAATATATGCAAAGCTGTGAAAATGACAATAATATCTACACATGTTACTGCTTTACCCTTTGAAAAACATGTTCACATATTTTATATTACCTCTTACTCCTCAGAGTAACTTCAAAATAGTAGCATCTTTATTATCCAAATGAGATGACCAAGCCTCTGATGTTGAGTGGGGGGTTTGGCAGATGTCTGAAGTATATACTGAGGAGACATGAAAAATCGCAGTATATACCAATGTGTTTGCTCTGAAAAATCAGGCTTCCCCAGCTGAGTAAGGAACAGATAGCTGTATCTATTTTCTTGATGATTTGGCCTTTATGATCAGCATTTGACCTTGTCTTTGCATGATGTTAGTTTAATAAGAGCAATTTATGGTCCTATACATCTTCTACTGATAATTGAGAAAAAGCTTCCTAGTCATTTCCTTCCTGTTCAAATTAAACTATCCAGTTACCAAGAAATTAGCAATATGTGTATGAAAGAGAAAGCAAAAGCTTTAATTTCTAAGATGTTTTAATTTTTAGAAAAGCATGTCACCCAAGTGTTCTGGGAACAAAGACCTCTAGATGCTCTAAGTAGAATTGCTTACTCATTTGGGCACTTGTGCTGCTTCGAAATCTTCAGCATTTAGCTGAAAATAAAGAATTTCTCTTTCATGCATGTAAAATCTGAATTCTCTGACTACAAAGGTCATAGAATGATGTCAATCTAGCAGAGAGATGGAAGAACTCACTTAATGTCCTAAGGTATAATTAGGCTCTAGAAAAGTCCCCCTCTAAACACAGACCATTCTTTCTTATTTTTTTAAATTAATTAATTTATTTATTCATTTATTTTTGGCTGCATTGGGTCTTTGTTGCTGTGCAAGGGCTTTCTCTAGTTGCTGTGAGTGGGGGCTACTCTTCGTTGTGGTGCGCGGGCTTCTAATTGTGGTAGCTTCTCTTGTTGCAGAGCATGGGCTCTAGGCACGCGGGCTCAGTGGTTGTGGCTCACGGGCTCAGTAGTTATGGCTCGCGGGCTTAGTTGCTCCGCGGCATGTGGGATCTTCCCGGACCAGGGCTCGAACCCGTGTCCCCTGCATTAGCAGGCGGATTCTCAACCACTGCGCCACCAGGGAAGTCCCAGACCATTCTTTCTTAACCAAAGGTCAAGCCATGGAATCCAGTCCTATGAAATGCCTTGTTTAATAGAAAAAGTAACTAAAAGCCTGAATTTACAGTACAGCAACTATAGCTATACCCCTTCGATGTTCTAGACAACACCTCACCCCTGGATTCAGCAGCCCAAAAATCTTGTCACCAGTACTAAATGATAATTTTTAAAACTTAAGGGAACTTAATCAGAAAATCATAGGTACCCGGGAACAGATCCACATGTTTGAGGATTTCCTAACTCTCCTGAACATTTGCTGTGCCTTGTGACCTTCTAGATAGGAGATAAGTAAAAACTTTCATCAGAAAAATAAATGATCATAGATTGTATATAACGTCAGAAGGAAAGGGTACTGTAAATTGAAGGGGAGAATGTTAGTGGAGGCTGGAGGCAGGGAGGTGGAGTACCGAAGATACTTGGCTAGAGGTAGAACAAAATGTTAAAAGGTAGCAAATGTCAGTGAGCTTTTTTTCTCCCTTGCAATGTCAGTGAAGAGTAGATTGAGAATAAGCGATGAGTCCTTCATGCCACTGATGCAGTCATCACTGGGTTGTTCACATACGGATCTCTCATGAGAGGAAGAATACAGCAGGACATTACTCTAAGAGCCACAGAAATGGAGGCTGTCTTCATGAAAATACCCATCACATCTTTGGGTCTATAAACTAAACTAGTGGACACATTCGAGATCCAAAATTTGGCACCAAGATATATGTGTGTAGGGAAAGAGGAGTGTACGTCCAGTTTTATAAAACAACTACTAAATTCACGTTGCCTTTTGCTAAACATATGACAGTAACTCAATGGTAAGAGATCCAGATTTCATATTTCAGACATGTCTGTGAATGTTAGGAAAGAGGAAAATGCAAAGCCAGTATAGCTCAGATCTCAGAGAGAACATTGCACTATTACTGGGGCTGAATTTATTGTATCTATGCCTTTAATTGAACTTCTGAGTCTTGCAGATATATAGTCTTATATATGTCTGCCAAAATATACATTTATTTTCTATCACACATGGTCACCCACCTACCAAATAGCTCACAATTAGCAATGTGTAGTAATGGGTGCTACATTTTTCCTTAAATATTTTGGGAAATCCATCCCTCATTTTCATCTTCACACATACTAAATCTATCCACAGGGTGAGGATAAGAGAAGTGACTTCTCTCTGTTGTGATTAAAGTTGTAAAAAGTGTTAAAGTGGTAAAGAGTGGGGTGCCTTCAACTTTCTTATTTGGAGTTAAGAAGTGATAGTTTTCTGCAGACTATCTTGTAGGCCCATAGACTACAGGTTCTGTAATCTGTAGATCAGCTACATTCTGAATTAATTAAGCTTTTGATAAAAAAGCTTAAATAACCACCCAGCATTATAAACCATATTCCTAAAGGAAAATATATTCTGCATGCTCAAATAAAATTTCTAAACACCAAATTTATCAGTGTGGAATGGCAGGAAGGCAAAAATTGGAGTCCTATTTGCTCTATCTGTAAAGTGTTAAGAGAGAGGTGGCTGAATGGCAGTGGAAAGTGTTTGGAAATTTAACAGGCTTTACCACTCAGGAACCAGGGTACCTAGGGCTTGATACCTGAAGTCTAGGAGCCTTAGTGTCCTCCAATAGAAAAAGTAGATGCTGGGCTTCCCCGGTGGCGCAGTGGTTGAGAGTCCGCCTGCCAATGCAGAGGACACGGGTTCGTGCTCCGGTCCGGGAATGATCCCACATGCCGCGGAGTGGCTGGGCCCGTGAGCCGTGGCCGCTGGGCCTGCATGTCTGGAGCCTGTGCTCCGCAACGGGAGAGGCCACAACAGTGAGAGGCCCGCGTACCGCAAAAAAGAAAAAAAAAGAAAAGTAGATGCTAATAAAAACTCATTTTGGGGGTTTTGTGAGAATTAAATGAGAGAATGTATAGACAGTGCCTATCACCCAATATTCACTCAAGAAATGGTAATTCCTCTTGTCATAATATTATTCCCTTTTCCTTCTCAGTTTTGCTTGTAACACCATTTCCAGATTCTCTTCTCTCCAGCTCGCTGATATTTTCTAGTTTCTTCTACTCCTGTCTTTACACCCTTGCTTTTTATCTAGACCTGAAGCAACATCACTTTACGGTCCACCATTGAACTGGCTTCTTGTCTAACACCCACCTCCTTCTCATGCACGCTACCCACCCCCTCCGCCCTGCCCCGCCTTTAGGATGCTTTCTATAGGTCAGCATTTTCTGCGCACCTACTGTATGTCAAAAACTTGCCATGTACTTCACAAATATTAGGGTCTCATTTAATCTTCAACTATGCAGAATTATGTACCAGGAAATCTAAGGCTCGGTGAGATTATATAATATGCCCAGAGTGGGAGAGTGGGCATATAAATGTCCTTCTGTCTGTCATATTATAGTTTTCAGTTAAGATTAGAGAGAATTGTTTTCTTCTTGGAGTAAGCAGAGGGTAAAAGCAAAAACAAAACCAGAAAAGAAAACACAGACTCTGAGAAGTGGGAAAGGAGAAAGAAAAAAGAGAAAGAAAAGGAAATTAATTATATTTCATGTTCACCTGATCCAAATTCCCACCATCCACCTATTAAGAGGATGTTCAGATGTTTAAGGATTATAACCATGACTTTGAAAACAAATTTTAGTGTGTGGGTCACTTTTCTATGGCTTGTCATAGATGTAATGGTATAATCTGGTAGTTGTGTTCACCAGTCATGTTGACAAAACAGTCTAGTGAGAGCTTAGCCCTGGAGGGGTGTGGTCTGTCGTGTGAGACAGACACTGTTGTGTAGGGGGTTCTCATGGAAGCGCAGGGATCTGACACTTTGCTTCCCTAGCTCTAGCACGCCTGGCTTAAAAAAAGAAAGAGAAAAACGACAATGCGATGTGTCTGCCGCTTCCCTCTGAGATGTGTCGCTTGCCATAAAACATTTCTATTGCCACTTGCACTCTAAGTAATTTGCATTTAGGACTGGCTCCTCCTCCGAGATTTTCAGGTAAACAGCCTGAGATTAGTGTATGTAATGTATAGTTAGGAGCATGAATGCTTTTACTTCAACATTCTTATTAAATTGAAGCCATGGCAAATAAGCTTAATGTAACAGTGATTTTGAACATCAGTGGAAACATGAGTTATTACAAAAGAATCCTAATATCAGTGGAAATCTCAATAATCTACATGATTTTTTCAAATGTCGGATTTTACAGGAAAATCTCTATGTCCAGAAATTTGTATACAATTCCAGGTAGTTGAAGTTTCCTTCGATGGCTCTATCTACACAAGTGCATCAGGATTGTGTCTGTTTTACTCTGCTTTTTCTGAGGCTAAAGTCTCCTAGCTTGGCAGCAATGTGCCACAAAGACTGTTAGCTTAAGACAATTGATTCTTCCCCTGATTTGGGCACTGCACTTGAATGGCTCCCAATCCAGAATCAAGGAGAGAAGAAAAAGAGAATTGAAAAGACAAGACGGGAGGGAGGACTCGGGCACGCGGAAGGGAGAGAGAGGAAAAAAAAGATCACTGACAAAACACTACTTGAAAACCAACATTATCAGTACAGTCTTTGTCACTAGATTTAAAATGGCACAATTTAAAACTCATAATGAAGTCTATTTTAACTGTGAAATATACAGATTTTGAAAGATTTTTCTATTGTAAAAAATATAAATGCTATGAAATAGATATGCTTCTTTTTTTCCTGTGTTTTAACCTTTGAGGGTAACTTTACTCTAAATTATGTGAAGTTATCATCCATATCCAATTAAAAGTGCTAAGCCAGTTTCACCGTGAAAGAGAGACACTGACAATATCTATCTATCTATCTATATATATGGTAAATTAGTTATTGTAAAACCTATGGCCTCTCATTATTGTGCTTATACAACAGTGTCATCTAGTGGACAGCGGTCAGGCAAGTTGTAGCCAAGATTCTTGGAGGAGCTTATTTAAAATGAGCTAGTATTAAATGAAAATATGCTTTGTCTTTTTCAATTTCCTGAAACTAAAGCAATTTAAATAATTATTTCTAATCCAGGACATCATTTCAATTCATTTCATTTTTTTCCCCAGAATAGTAAAGGGACTGAGAAGTTTTTATGCCTACAGAAAGAAAATAATTTTAAGATAAGTTTTCTTTTTTAAGATAGCAAAGAACAAAAGAAAATAACTAAATTACACTAAAGGGTAGATATCAGCATATGTATAGCAATTCGGAGGAGGAAGTCGAAGCTGAAAGATTCTAGTCTTTAAATCTAAATGAATAGTGGCTACATCAACAATGACAAAACAGAGGCAGTATATGGGAGTGCTGTTGTCTTATTTCCAAAGCTTTGCCATTTTTCTAGTACCCATTTTGTGTATTTGTAAAAAATACATCTCGGGCTTCCCTGGTGGCGCAGTGGTTGAGAGTCCGCCTGCCGATGCAGGGGACACGGGTTCGTGCCCCGGTCTGGGAGGATCCCACATGCCGCGGAGCGGCTGGGCCCGTGAGCCATGGCCGCTGAGCCTGCGCGTCCGGAGCCTGTCCTCCGCGACGGGAGAGGCCACAACAGTGAGAGGCCCGCGTAACGCATAAAAAAAAAAAAAAAAAAAAAAAAAATACATCTCTTTTAAAACAGGATTTTTCAAAAGCCCATCATTTTTTAAAAAAGCATAAAATGTCATTTGAGTATTAAATATCTGCTTTATCAAAGCCATTTAGCTTTAATTTTTCTCCAAATAATCAAATCCTGGAGACACATAATGGACACTGAAATATATTCCATAATTTTGCTGATTCCCTGCATTTTTTATTGAAAAATATGAAAAGACTGCATTTGCTTAAAAACAAACAAAAGTTAGGTTTTTCAGCATTTCATCAAAATAAATATGAACAGCAATTTTTTTAAACCACAGTACAGTATCATGTGAGTGTTTTTATTAAACGGCTATTAGTTACCTACATGCCCTTGGGTTTTGAAACTACTTAAAGGTAGGATGTTGTTTTACAGCTTTTTGTTTTTGTTTCAGAGAAAGAGAAAAAAAAGGTATATTAAGGTTATCGATAAGTATGAAGTTCTGTTTTTCAAGCATCTAATCCTAGTTCCATATTCCAGGTCCTCTAAATAAATGTTTCATGCCAATTTGCTATCTTTGATAGTATTGTGTCATTTGGTTTAAAATGTTATCATGATCCTGTAAAAGCAGATGCTATTAATTTATCACCCTTTGATTGGACACAATGTATTTTTTCCTATCTGTTTAAGATTTTTAAAGTATTGCTGGGATGAAATACCTAATATGACACAGTATGGTAGATGACTTAGAGAATATGATACAATGCTATATTGATAAGTTATACTGAAAATTCTTGCACAAATATTCCTCCATATTATTAAGAAAATATTTGGTTGTTAAGATGATTTGAAGTAATGTAAAAGTTTAGCAAATTTGACCATTCATTTGAAACAGACTATTTTTTTCTGAGTAAATAGAAAATACTTAGCCCTGCCCTAATACTATGTGATTTTGCCTTTATCTTTTACCCACGTTATACAAAGAAATTAAATAAAAACTCCACATGCCTTCTAGTTGTAATTTTTATTGAATACTAATTCAAAATTAGGAGGATGCTGGTATTTCAAGATATAATATTTACATTGATTGGTTCATAATTCACATGTAAAAATCACTCACCTTCTGCAGAGTAAAACCTATCATCAGTAGAAATGTCATATTTTAAAATATATTTGCAGGATGTGTTCATTTGAAATGCTGAGTTTTTACTTTACAATACTTGCAAATTAATGTGGTAGAAGTGTGCAGATTATTTGGACCTTTCAGGGAGAAAGAAAATCTAGAGTTTTGATGTTCCCAGAAGAAGATAGATTCTTTCTAAATATGCACAGTTTTTCATTTTGCAGAATAAGTGAGTACTTTGTACTCACTCAAAATTAAATTTGCAAGTCATAGAACTGAACTGGCAGCTGATACGTAAAGTACAGGTCTGGTATTTTTCAGAATCTTACCCTATCCATCAATATTTATTGAGTACCTACCAAAGACTATGAAAGACACTGTGGTTAAGATAGAAAATGGGATACATGTTCTATGACCTTCCAAAACCTTACAATTCAGTTGAAGAGATAAAACATACACAAGTGAGAAATTAAATGACAATGCAAGATTTAAATAACAGTTCAATTCAATAATAGGTATGTCACAGAGAGGTTCATGCTCATTTATCTTATGAGTAGTCCAGGAACTGAGAGAGTTCCCTACCAACAGAAAAAGGATTTTTTGTGATAAATCCTGGAGAACAGATTCCTAATAAAGTTCTTTGTAGGGCAGATGTACAGTTAAGAGAAAGTAAATTGTACCTGTGACTTCTTTGTCCATTGCTCCTTTTGTTCTCCATGGGTATTTTAGTAATAAGTAGAGGCCAACACTGTAGAAGCCAACCTTTCACCATAGATAAATGGAATTTACCTGATTTCTATGAAAATATCAACTTTCTCAGGAAAATTACTCTCAATATCTGTCCCTGTGGGTAAATACTACTCAGCAGAAAAGTAGCACAATCTGTTGGCTTGCACTCAAAAGAGGAAAACTGTGTTCCGGACACCTTAACAGGATACCGGTTACTGAGGAACCAGAAATCTAATGAACTTTGAAGCAGTCATCCTGATTTAATTTTGAGTCATAAACTCCTTGGAAAATCAGATCAGTACTATGAACACCTTTTTTAAAAAAGTGACCTCTTTATAAAATATTATACTGCTAATAAAATTCTTCCTACTGTTGCTTATTCCTGAAATATTAATATATAACTGGTAATGCTATCTTCTACTACAAGGAAATAGATGCATTTTAAAAATCAAAAACTCTATGTATTATTCTATGCCAATTATGTAATATCATGGAGATTTTCATATTATTTTTAGTATCTCATACATTCTCTTCTATTCCTTGATGAATTTATAATTGAATTATCTGTATAAAACACTAATATTTTACTAAAAGGCTAATTTTTATATCATTACTTCATTGGATCTTGGTTCAAGATAAGGTTTGTTTGGTTTTTTTTCAAGATAAGGTTTTATGATCAAATGTGGTATCTTACTTTTTTTCCAATCTACACTGACCGTGACTATTTTGATTCCATAAGATAGACTGATTTGATTTTATAAATAAATTTTCCCAAGTGTAACTTTTGTTATCTAATCTATACCTTTTAGTATTGTATCCTACCTTAAACATTTGTTTTAGGTAGGTTACAATAGAATTTTTAAATAGGTAATGTATATTCCTAAGAAGGAATAAAGAAATCAAAAAACATCCTCACTTTGACTGTGTTCCCATTTTTCTAAAGCAAATTTTGAATTTAGTTGGTGGTAACTAAAATTGTTAGAAGACAGATTGTAGAACATTTAGGAAACCTCTCAAGTGGTTGTTGGGAAATTCAGTCATTCATACATGACTTAAATTCATTCATTCCTTCAATCATTTATTCAATGAATATGTATTGATTTGTACCAGATACTTTACTGGGGCTACATGTTTATCTCAAGGTCAAAGACAAATAGGAAACACATATATGTCAATATGTAGACCCACATAAACTCAGTGTGCTGCACTTTGTATAGCAACTGTGGCGATGCCCAATTCGTCCTGCCCTTCTGGGAATACCTCAATCTTGACAGATCTGTTTTAATAATGTTGCTATGAGCCAAAAAGGGCCCACACCACTCAACATTCCCCAGATTGCAAATCAGAATCTCTAATACTTCATTGGTTCACAGTTTTTAAACAACAGTTTGGTTTCAGTTTTGGTTGTATAACTAATATTGCTTGATACATAAAACAAGAAAACTGTAGATAAGTTTAAGAACAATTTTTTTTAACTTTATTTATTTTATTTATTTATTTTTGGTGGTGCCAGGTCTTAGTTGCAGCAGGCAATCTCCTTAGTTGTGACTCCTGGGCTCCTTAGTTGTGGCTTGCCGGCTCCTTTAGTTGTGGCACGTGTGCTCCTTAGTTGTGGCATGCAAACTCTTAGTTGCAGCATGTGTGTGGGATCTAGTTTCCTGGCCAGGGATTGAATCTGCATCCCCTGCATTGAGAGGTGGATTCTTAACCACTGCACCACCAGGGAGGATACACTCTAACAACCCAGGAAGAAGAATCACTGGTCATATTCTATTGTATTCTTTTCTCTATACTATATACGTGTGTATGTATACATTCCTTTTGCTGAAACCACATATAGCTTTTGTTTGGTTTTTTCCATAACTGAGACCATACTGTAAAGTAAGTTTATTTTGAACACATCCTTCAAATGAATCTAAGAACTAGTGTTTACATGATCTGGGGCTTGGAGAAAACAATCCTCCCTAAGGCAAATTCTGAGACAGATTATCCAAAGAGGCACAGAGGAAGCACTTTCTCTTATATGCTGAGGGAACATCCATTTCCAGAACTCAAGGGAGAAGGGGTTTTTTCACTTTGTGCCATTATGTTAATGTTACCTTAGTGCTTGAGCTCAACTGCACATGGTTCTTTCTTTATTGTGCTCCAGGGAGACTCCTCCTAAAGCACACAGTCCCCATCCTGACCAGACCTCTCCTCCACTGTGACTCGGGAACATGAGTCCTTTGGAGTTTAGATGTGATTCAGACTGTTGTTTTTTCGAAACCAAAATAAGTGCACAGTTGCAGCCAAAATCTACTGTTCTTGGAGCATCATGGAATAATAGCATAACCTCTGAGCATTCAATTTTTATGTGGGGAGCAGTTTTTCTCCAAAACTCATTGGAGTTTCTTGAGAGGAGAATTTTTGTTGGGAAATTGTTTTGGTGATGGTGTGAGGACAGGATTTCCTGGGCTGAGACCAGAGTAAGGTCAGGAATGGCCAACTGTAGAAGCAAGTAGCCTGTAATAGGAAGCATTGCCTAATGAGAGCCAGCCTGAAATACAAGGCTCTGGGTGATGAGACCCTGAAGTTCAAGAGATTAAGTTGATTCTAGGGCAGAAAACTCTTTGAGTAAGGACAACTCTGCTTCCAAGAAAGATGATTTGACAAAGGGCATTAATTTTTCATCACAGCATAAAGAAGGCATTTCTGAAAAATAGTGTATCATACTCACCAGTTCACACTCATGGTCCCCCTTGGCTGTTCAGCCTCCCAGAGACAACCACTGACCCACCCTACATGGCTTTGCAACGTAGAAGCCTTTTTTACTTGGAAGCTTAAGTCCAGGCAATGTGTAACCCACAACAAATTATTTCCTAGCAAAACTCCTACTTCTAGCTTTGAGTGACTTCTCATCCATGTGTGAGAAGCTTCAAAACTCAGCCCTCTGGTGCACTTTTCTGCACCACTGCAGTTAATTAACAGTTCTTCTTCCAAAGAGTAACCCAAGTGGTTAAAGAGGTGCTTTACCATCATGGCCACTGCCCAACTTTTCTCCTTCAACCCACCTTTAATGTGATTTAAGAGGCTTCCACCAGTGGCTTCCTTGGTGGCACAGTGGTTAAGAATCCGCCTGCCAATGCAGGGGTGTCGACACGGGTTCGAGCCCTGGTCCGGGAAGATCCCATGCTGCAGAGCAACTAAGCCCGTGTGCCACAACTACTGAGCCTGTGCTCTAGAGCCTGTGAGCCACAACTTCTGAGCCCACGCGCCTGTAGCCTGTGCTCTGCAACAAGAGAAGCCACCGCAATGAGAAGCCGGCGCATGCGCACCGCGACGAAGAGTAACCCCCCACTCGCCGCACCTAGAGAAAGCCCGTGTGCAGCAACAAAGACCCAACACAGCAAAAAATAAAATAAATAAACTTTTAAAATATAAATAAATAAAAAGAGGCTTCCACCAGAAAGAAGATTATGGAGATCTCTATCTACCCATGAGATAAATTTATCACAATAATGGAGATATAAATAGCTTTTTTCCTGCCAACCTGACAGAAACCTATTATTCGAAATAATTTTTCAGAGCCTGAAAACCTTTTTTGGTTTTCAGCCTCCATAGTGATTCTACATTTTGTATGAAACGAAACGAGAGCTTCCCTTTGTAAGACTCTGCTATCACTCAGAATCCATTTACTATGTACTACTATGTGTCCATATTTGGCATTAGGTATTTGGTTATGTGTTACCACCTCTATCAGATAAGCTTCTGGAATGTCAAGATTATGTCTTCTCTACCTTTGTAACTCTGCAGAGTTAAGAATATATGTTTTTTTTATGAAGTCATAATGTGTGCATTATGTAGTGTTTTAAATGCAGTAAACATTTCAGTTACTAAAAACAGGCAAAAACTAATCTATGCTTTTAGAAGTCTGGAATGCGGTTAACCTTACAAGAGAGCTACAGACAGGAGAGGAAATAGGAGTTTTAGGGAACTGGTGGTAATGTATTTTTGATCTAGGCGCTGTTCTACAGGCCTGTTCAGTTGAGCTATACCCTTATGTTTACTTTTCTTCATTATATGTCAATAAAGTGAAAAAATACCTATTCCAGGTACTATATAGAAGGCTTACAATTGTTTCCTTGCCTTGGTTAATATTTTAATGATAACATTTTTAAAAAGAATATGGTAACTTTGGTTGGTGGCTGGGTAGGAGGTATATTTGGTAAATTGTATAATGAAATTAAATGTTTATTTAATTATGTAATTAAATTTCACTCAGATGCTCTGCCAAGTGCCTAATTTAGTATCCCAAATGAAGAACATGTTCAACTAACTATAGATATAAATATATAGACATGGATATATATATATATAATACACGTTTAACTTCAGAATAATATCACAATTTTTATCAATTGAATTAATAATTACATATGTAAACTAGCTATTTTGAGTGAATTTTGGCTCCTTAAAATTATGTAATTAGTGAATAGGTCAAGAAAATGTTAATAAAATAATTGGGCTCTCTTTTGAGGATGTATTTATTCATTTATTCAACAAATATTTATTACACCAGGCTGGGAGACAGCAATACAAAGATAAGTGAAACATGGGCACCTTCCCAAGAATTCATAGTCTATAGGGAAACAGGCACGTAGATACATAATTTCAATGGGATGTAGTAAGTCTAATGAATGAAACCTATACAAGAAATTTGTAGCAAAAGGAGAAATTATTTCCTTTTTCTAAGGAGCAACAAGAAAGTTTAGTGGTAAATGAGCCTCCTGAACCAGGTGTTGAAATGTAGGAGAAAAGTCACATGAATTGAGGGTTCGCAGAGAAAGAAGTCTTTCCAAGTAGAGATAAAAGCAAGAGTCAAGAAAAAAGCCCGTTGTCCGTTTTATCAGAGGCTATTGGATGAATGGCTAGAAAGGGCCAAGCCTCTGCGCAACGCTTAAGAGTTTGAGGAGCTATAATCTCACAACTCTTAAAGTCTCTCCCTCCTTCCCTACCTCTCCCTCCCTTCCTCATTCTAGCCCTCTACTCCATTTTATTTCCTCTACTCAATCTATCTCCCCAGTTGGAATTTTCTTTGCACATAAATTATGCCTGTTTATCTGCAAGTGTTTACACAACACGCCCACACCTGGGCAACTCAATGACCTATATCCTCTCCAGTTTTAGATAAATCAAAATTGTTTTGTAATAAATCATGCCTCTGAAAAACTCAGTAGTAGTGCCAACTTTAATTCTTATTCCGGATCTCTTCTTTAGCTATTTGAGTATATCCACAGAAGCAGATAGAAAGTAGTAAATAATCTGCTACTACCTGAATGATGGCCTTTTTGTCCTTACCCATCATAAATCTGAATCTCAAATGCTTTTTGTGTCCTTACAAGTTGGTGACAACCTCAAAAGCCTATAGCGGCCAGGAAAGTAGCATATATAAATAGGTATAAGAAAAAAAAGGGAACAGTTTTATAATGAATGACAATTGTCATTGAACTTCAGTGTGGGAGAAAGAGTAAGGGTGGGGAATCTGGAAAACTGGAGAGTACACACCACTACTAAAGTGGAAACTGTCTATTAGCTTCAGCCAATTGTTGCCAAATAGGAATGCGAACTTTGTGTTCACAAATAATTGTTTTTTTTTTAAAAAGAAGATTCAGATTTTGTGGTTCATATTAAACATGTCTGAGGGCCACATCAGCCAGCAGGCCACTAATACATAACCTCTGTCTTATTGCTAAATACACTTACTTCTAAATGGATTAATCCCTACTTGTTGACTACATTCTCCCAGTAATTGATAAATCTTCTGGGGTAGGAACTGGTGTTTTAGAAGTTTTCTATGCTTAGAGAATGTGCTAAGAGCTCAATAAATGATTATCATTGAATTCAATTTGTAAAATGGATTCTTTTAAAGGTCAAGAGTCTCTGATACACCATCTCCCTAATCTTACCTGGTTGGTTGTGTTTTGTAGCATGGAAAAATAAGTTTTTACAGTAATGGCAAAAATAAAATTTTTCCTGCTTATTAGTAAATTGTTTAGGAATCCCCGCCCCCTTCAAATTTTGACACAGTTAGTTCTGTTTAACAACACATTAAGATCTTGGTTCTGGATTCAACTTCTGTATTTCCTTCTTTCCAGATGACCAAACTTAGCCCAGTTATATTTTCTCTGAATTTCCCTTTGTACAAAATGGAGTTGAAAATAGTACCTACCACATAGGGTTGTTTGTGAAGAGTGTAAGTGATATTAATCAGGAAAAAAAAATGCTTTGACACAATGCCTGCAATTAGATTCTAACTGAGCTTGTTTTTATAAACAATTGGATTGATTATGACTTCTGAAATGAAGGTCTATTTGAAAAGAAATGACATTAGGTGATTTAATAAATCTCCCTTCTCCATCAGAGACTATCAGACCTGGGATTCATTCACTTCTGATGCCTAGATTTAAATGAATTTTAATACATCCACCCTCTGATGAAAGTAAGACAAAACACCACCACCACCACCACCACCACCACAAAACAGATCTTCATTCTTTCAGGAGCCAAGGACTTATCATCTTTCATTTTCGACTAAGCATCCTCTTCCATGTTGTAATTGTGCTTAGAACCCTAGTATCGCCACTTTTCCACTTAAGCCAAAAAGAAATACACCCCAGGGTTTCAATGAAATCTCAGAATGACACCTCCTCAGCTAGCCCTCTGACTACGTTAGGGTGGCATTACAAGATGACGATGTGTTCTCTCTTTGGGAGAAAGAAAGATGAGAAAGTTCTATCTTCTTGGCTACAAGTATGTCTTCACAGCCACCACACCTTTTCATATAATTCTTTTTAGAATGTACTGTCAGAATGAAGCCAACAGAGAAAAGTTCCAACGAATGGAATTGCCATAGCAACACCCTACATTTCTCATCAAGTTTGGTCTTGTGTGGATCATCACATTAAAGCTTGTTTTTTCAGCTTGGTGAAAGCCATGGCTGTAATCTTTGGTGTGAAAAATCTCTTCGGCCCAACCAGAAGTTAAAAATAGAAGAGAATAATTTGAATTATTTCACGAAACCTCCATCTGGAATTGCAGCTCCTCCACAAATGGATTTAACTCAGAGAACACTAGCATTTGGGACCACTTAAATTTCCCCTACGGTTTCAAATTGGATTTGGTACTTGTCATTATGACTTATTATTTGTTGAGTGCTGACCAAGTACTCAATTCCTCAGTTCTGAGCAAAACAAAGAGTACAGTACTCATCTCCTTCAAGGGGACAAGATGCAGAAGCATAACATTGAACAAAAATCTGGACAAAGGCTCTGTGTGTGCGTGTGTATGTGCGTATGTGTGATTTAGTTGTTTTTGATAGCTAGTAAATCAGTCTATCTTAGGTCTTCTCTAGCCAGGAAAGCATTAGTTTTAAAAATGCTTTGCATTTGAGAGTTTCGCTTTGTAGTGAATTAACAATCTTAAAAAAAAAAAAAAAGAATTCTAAGAGAAGTAACAATGTACATTAAATTGTTTTAAAAAATGTTTTCCCAGGCTTGCAAACTAGTCTTTGTTTGGAAGCCTACTTTTTCACTTCCTGATGAAAAGTAGGACTTCTGAAAATGTAGGGAATGTGAATACTAGGGATACTTTTTCAACTTATTCTCTACAGTTGAGATCAGATATATTCTTAGGATAAAAGAATCACATGTTCTTCATTTACTCCAGTAAGTTGTTTGTCGTGTGAACATTTTATATGTCGTAATTTAAGGTTATACATGGTTATTGGTCACAAAAACCCTAAACCTATAACTAAATAATACTGAGAATATGCACTGCCATTTTTCCTAGCAACAGAATATTATAAATTCATCATCATTTTCAAGCAATATAAACTTGAACTACAAATATTAATTCAAGGACTAATTAAATACTGTATGATCATAGACTTGTTGCCTAGAATTTACAAAATTAATTTAAAAATGAACCTGCAGATATGCAACATTAGGTTGGTTGGCATAGTTTTTAAATAAAAAAAGGTTGAAAAACTACGTATCAGTACATAAAAATATACATATAATTAAAGTCGATCATTTTCAAAAACAGATATCTGTAGAATTCATTTATTGTTAGCAAGACTTTGGAGTAAGGACTTTGGTTTGTTTCATACAAGGAAACAGAGTAATTATTAAACTTTAAATGTTCTTTCTCTGTCATTGAAACAGACATAGTCATGCAATTGACATATTTTCACAGCCCTTGGCAACGATACATGCAGTTTTAATCATGGATATTAATTCTCTTCTTTAACCCACTAGCCCACCCCTGCAACTACTCTATTACTTCACCCTGGTATTTATTCACTGCCACAAGCAGTGATGCATGGAAATTAAACTATAGATATTCATTATTTCCTGCTTTTGCCTCAGTGCATAAAATTTTCACTTGTACATTGTTAGAAGGTAAAAATTTCATCACTGGCTTGCCATCATGTGACCTCGACCTTGTGGTGATTGAATGTTATAAGGGTTTGGGCATAAAGATATCAACCAGCAAGGACGAGATACAGGAACTGGTGACAGGGAAGATGGCTATGTAACTATGACAGCTGTGAAATAACCTACGATCTTAAGGAAAAGTCAGCATTATACACTATAACACTAACCATCACTTTGAAAGCTAAGCTTCTGCAATGAAAAGACCAGAATTCAATTGTTTTCAAATGACACATTGGGTTACAATATTTTTGTCAGCAATTACTTTGTCACAAAATCATTTTTGCTTCTTATTCTTTTTTTTTCCCCTGTGGAGTTAGTAGTGATGGGGATGCTGGATTTTCCAAAAATAACCTTTAATTATAGTTTTTGATCTTGACATTCTTGAAAAATGCCCTACTGGCTAGTCTTCTGTAAGTACCATCTGTAAGTTTTGATCATAAACTAACTAGTCCTAGAATCTGCCTGGCAAAAAGCATTACGAGTCATTTTGGAAAAAGTCAGGCACAGTCAATTTTCACAGTCTTGAAACTTGAAATGATTTCTTCCAGCTTTCAGAAGAAAAAAAAATTTTTCTGGCATGAAATTCTGTGTTAAAATTTTCAAACAAAAATAGAGAAGAAAGCTAGAATATAGCAAAAACAACAAAAAAAGATACAGTAGAAATTTGAATATACTAGAAACTGCATTTGTCAAGAAAATAAGAATTTTCAACTTTATTTTCACAGTTAGACCTAATTATTTACAACTAAAATATGATGAATTTATATTTCTGAAGCACACATCTAAGAATGGAAGGAAAATAAAGAAAATATATAATATTACATCAGTAAGGATGAAGGAAGTACTGCATAGCATCGTAATCAGTGTCTTAATAAATAGCTAAAAGATGGCCTCAGCTAAGGGGAAAACGAAGGAGGGGGAAGAATACCTTATTAAGTTCATCTCGAGCAGGTTAATGCTGGATGATGCTGACCTGTCATACCTGGCCATTGTCCCGTGTTGTTAGAACTAACAGCACTGAACATTCACCTTAATGGTGAAATATTTAAGACATTTACTTCTTTGACAATCTCAGTGGCCAATTAAGATCTTGACAAAAAGTACATCTTGCAAAGGTGAGATGGTGTCTCTCATAAGTGGTATTTATAGGTGGACTGCTACTTGTAGTAAACTGCTTCATTTGCCTTTATTATTCACTCTGTTAACTGTAGATTTCTTGATGTATAGAGCCTGAGATGAAGTATTCTTTAAGTAGCAAAATTTTTCCTCTGTATTGATATTTTATAAAAATACATCCCTGAAGACTCTCGAAGTTCTATATTTATGCTAATCTATAGAGCAATCCACTTTTATACTTCTGGAGGGGCAAAAGTCCCTGTGGAAGGTTTACCTGTAGTGTCCTAGAGTCATCAAATTAGCATACCCTGATTTTTTGGTAATTGTCCAAGCTTGTGTTTAACAGAACATTCATGTCAATGTTCATTATAAATAAATAAAGCTATTTTAGGAGAAGTAGTTTATAGATCACATTTTCTTCTGATCTCAGTTTCCTAATGACTCCAATATGTCTTTCTGGAAATGGAGCGAGTGCTGTGATTATGGCCCCTGTTTCTAATGTGAGTTTCATTTCTAATACCATTAAGTTTGCTCATTTAATGATATGGAAAAACATATCTTTGTTCATTCATACTTTTACTCACTTTTTATTTTTTATTTTTGTATGAACATATATCAGCATACAAACACTTGTTTAAAATTTAAATAATACTATGCTCCACTAATGCTAATAATTATTATGCTAGTGTGTGGTTGTAATTTGAGAGCCTACAACCTGTCAGGTGCTGGGGTAGGCATGATGTTCATCATTGTCATCATCATTATCATCATCACAGGTATTATTTATTGAATATTTACCTGGGAAGTATTCTACATTTGCTATCTATTTAAAATCCCACAAACGGAAGTACAAAAAGATCTATAACTGGCAAGAAGTAGAGTCTAGATTTAAATCCAGGTTTGTCTACTGCAAGATAGCCCCTAAATAATTGTGCATAATATGTTTTAAAATTTAATACATTTCTCAATCTTCCCAAATAGTCCATTTTCAAAACGGAACACACAACTTATGTATTGTGTACCTATTATCTCATGGCTGTGACTATTCGAATCCAGACTCTCTGGATGTAGGAGTCTACCTCTTCAGAACGTCTTCTCTCAACAAAGAAATAAAAAATAAAATAAAAATATTTTTTACTAATGATTACAGATACAGAAAGAGCTCACACCACACAATGGCCTATTTTATCCACTCTAGCCCTTTTCCCCTCCCTTTTCCTTGTTTTTACCGCTTTCCTGTGACAACAAAAGTTTTTACTCCTTACCTCTGGATAAGTAATACTCTACATGTGAGGGAATCTCTTTGGGGACTGAACTTTGGAGGGTGTACCCAAGTCCCAAGTGGGGTTATAAAAGAGTTACTTCAGAACAAATTCAGTGTTCTTCCTGGAAGACATTATGGTGAATACAATTTTCTCTGCCTCTCATGTGTAATTCACGTGGAATTGTTCAAAAAATAATAGCATTTTAGTTTCTGAGACTATGTATAGAACATTTCCCTCAAAAAAGTGTGTCTTTTTAAGCCATGGTTGCTAAGAAGTTCTGTGCATATATTCGATCAAAGGCTTGCCCTGTACACAACTTTCCCTTGATGTGTGGGTGAGGAAAGAAGAAGGCACACAGGATCAAAGAGGCAGTGTTTCCTCAGGGTCGACGAAGCATGGGAAATGGCTACTGGCTGAAGGACTTGGGAATGTATCACATGGTCAGGTAGAGAATCAGAAAGAAGTTGATTGCTCACCATATTTACGCCTCAGTTTTGGTGCAGAAGTATGATGAAGAATTTGAGAAGCAATCTTCTCAAATGAGTCTACAGTTTCTTAGAATTTAAGAGTCAGGATGCCAGAGGGTCTGGAGTAAGACTAAGGAGTAGGAGAGATAAAAAATAATGCCTCGAAATTTGGGTCCAGTTTCTCATTGGCTTTGAAGTTCTTTTCTAATAAAACATCAGGAAATAGAAATGAAAAGGGAATAAAAGCCCAATTAGTAGAGGATTAATTCTAATTTGAGCTGGAGGGGAAAGAGTAGAAAGCAAAAAGCATCTCATTTCTCAAAAAAAAAGCTTTCATAGTCCTGTCAAATGTCCTCAATTTTGGCCAGACAGGGAATTGAGGACATCTTTCATTTTCCACTGCTGTGAATGTCTTAAGGTTACCTAACCAAAGGGTCCAAGAACATAACAAAATAGTACCAGTGAGCAGAGTCTGAAAAGTTTACCTCAGATTTGGGAAAGCAGCACAATGTTGTCATGGGAAACTCATTACAATTAGATTTGAACATTCCTCATGGTCACCATATCAGAGACAAGGCATTCAGTAAGTCTATAAATCCCATGAAGAGCTTTTTGAAATGGATTCTTTGTGGAAACAAGTGAAGGGACATAATCATGTCAGTGTATCAGAGGCAGAACAGAGCTTGTCCAGGTGCAATGCAAAGGTCTTCCATTGCCTATGGAAAACCTACAAACTCTATAGTGTGGCCTAAATAATTTGTACTGCTTGTCTCCTCAGTTTTATCACTCTCCACTTTCTCCATCTCCCCTACTCTTAATCTAAGCTTCTGAATCACCAGTCTGTTCCATATATCCTTTGCTTTGTTACCCAGTGCTCCTCTTCCACACTTCCTAAGCCCAAAATGTACTCCCACATTCCCCGGCCCTCAAGTGTGCATTGTTTTCACCTGTGGACTGCCAGGATGTAGCTCTCTATCCTCCTCCAGGACCAACAGCCTGAAATAGAATGGATCACACGCTGCTTGGGGCTGCCAATGTTTATGAGAAATACTTCATTTCCTCTTTTTTCACAATAAGCAACTTGAAGCAGAATTTTAGGTTCAATTCCCTTCTTTTAGTTCTTTAAACAAACCAGATCCATTACTACCTTGGAGCCTTTCCTCCTAGACCCTTCCTTATGGCAAATTCAACTGGTTCTTCAACTCTCATTTTATTTTATTAATTTATTTTTATTTTTTTAACATCTATATTGGAGTATAATTGTTTTACAATGTTGTGTTAGTTTCTGCTGTATAACAAAGTGAATCAGCTATATGTATACATATATCTCCATAACTCCTCCCTCTTGGGTCTCCTTCCCACCCTCCCTATCCCACCCCTCTAGGTGGTCAAAAAGCACGGAGCTGATCTCCCTGTGTTAAGCAGCTGCTTCCCATTAGCTACCTATTTTACATTTGGTAGCGCATATATGTCAATGCTACTCTCTTACTTCATCACAGCTTACCCTTCCTCCTCCCCATGTCTTCAAGTCCATTCTCTACGTCTGCATCTTTATTCCTGTCCTATCCCTAGGTTCATTGGAATCCTTTTTTTTTTTTTTTAGATTCCATATACTTGTTTTAGCATATGGTATTTGTTTTTCTCTTTCTGACATACTTCACTCTGTATGACAGAATCTAGGTCCATCCACCTCACTACAAATAGTTCAGTTTCATTTCGTCTTATGGCTGAGTAATATTCCATTGTATATACGTGCCATATCTTCTTTATCCATTCTTCTGTCAATGGACACTTAGGTTGCTTCCATGTCCTGGCTATTATAAATAGTGCTGCAATGAACGTTGTGGTACATGTCTCTTTTTGAATTATGGTTTTCTCAGGGTATATGCCAAGATTGGGATTGCTGGATGATATGGTAGTTCTACTTTTATTTTTTTAAGGAAACTCCATAGTGTCCTCCATAGTGGCTATATCAATTTACATTCCCACCAACAGTGCAAGAAGGTTCCCTTTCCTCCACACCCTCTCCAGCATTTACTGTTTGTAGATTTTTTGATGAGGGCCATTCTAACCAGTGTGAGGTGAAACCTCACTGCAGTTTTGATTTGTATTTCTCTAAGGATTCATGATGTTGAGCATCCTTTCATGTGTTTGTTGGCAATCTGTATATCTCCTTAGGAGAAATATCTATTTAGGTCTTCTGCCAAGTTTTGGATTGGGTTGTTTGTTTTTTTGATATTGAGCTGCAAGAGCAGCTTGTATGTTTTGGAGATTAATCCTTTGTCAGTTGCTTCATTTACAAATATTTTCTCCCATTCTGAGGATTGTCTTTTCTTCTTGTTTATGGTCTACTTTGCAGTGCAAAAGCTTTTAAATTTCATTAGGTCCCATTTGTTTATTTTCGTTTTTATTTCCATTTCTTTAGGAGGTGGGTTAAAAAGGATCTTGCTGTGATTTATGTCATAGAGTGTTCTGCTTATGTTTTCCTCTAAGAGTTTTAAAGTGTCTGGTCTTACATTTAGTTCTTTAATCCATTTTGAGTTTATTTTTGTATACAGTCTTAGGGAGTGTTCTAATTTCATTCTTTTACATGTAGCTGTCCAGTTTGCCCATCACAGTTTATTGAAGAAACTGTATTTTCTCCATTGTATATTCTTGCCTCCTTTATCAAAGATAATGTGGCCATATGTGAATAGGTTTATTTCTGGGCTTTCTATCATGTTTCACTTATCTATATTTCTATTTTTGTGCCAGGACCATACTGTCTTGATTACTGTAGCTTTGTAGTATAGTCTGAAGTCGGGGAGCCTGATTCCTCCAGCTCTGTTTTTCTTTCTCAACATTGCTTTGGCTATTTGGGGTCTTTTGTGTTTCCATACAAATTGTGAATTTTTTTGTTCTAGTTCTGTGAAAAATGCCATTGGTAATTTGATTGGGATTGCATTAAATCTGTAAATTGCTTTGGGTAGAAGAGTCATTTTCACAATGTTGATTCTTCCAATCCAAGAACATAGTATATCTCTCCATCTGTTTGTATCATCTTTAATTTCTTTCATCAGTGTCTTATAGTTTTCTGCATACAGGTCTTTTGTCTCCTTAGGTAGGTTTATTCCTAGGTATTTTATTCTTTTTGTTGCAGTGGTAAATGGGAGTGTTTCCTTAATTTCTTTTCAGATTTTTCATCATTAGTGTATAGGAATGCAAGAGATTTCTGTGCATTAATTTTGTATCCTGCTACTTCACCAAATTCATTGATTAGCTCTAGGAGTGTTGTGGTAGCATCTCTAGAATTCTCTATGTATAGTATCATGTCATCTGCAAACAGTGACAGTTTTACATCTTCTTTTCCAATTTAGATTCCTTTTATTTCTTTTTCTTCTCTGATTGCTGTGGCTAAAACTTCCAAAACTATGTTGAATAATAGCAGTGAGATTGGGCAACCTTGTCTTGTTTCTGATCTTAGAGGAAAGGCTGTCATATTTTCACTATTGAGAATGATTTTGGCTGTGGGTTTGCCGTATATGGCCTTTATTATGTTGAGATAAGTTCCCTCTACACCTACTTTCTGGAAAGTTTTTATCATAAATTGGTGTTGAATTTTTTTGAAAGCTTTTTCTGCATCTATTGAGATGATCATATGTTTTTTATACTTCAATTTGTTAATATGGTGTATCACATTGATTGGTTTGCATATATTGAAGAATCCTTGCATTACTAGGAAAAACCCCACTTGATCATGATGTATGATCCTTTTAATGTGCTGTTGGATTCTGTTTGCTAGTATTTTGTTGAGGAGTTTTGCATCTATGTTCATCAGTGATATTGGTTTGTAGTTTTCTTTTTTTGTAACATCTTTGTCTGGTTTTGGTATCAGGGTGATGGTGGCCTTGCAGAATGAGTTTGGGAGTTTTCCTCCCTCTGCTATATTTTGGAAGAGTTTGAGAAGGATCGATGTTAGCTCTTCTGTAAATGTTTGATAGAATTCGCCTGTGAAGCCATCTGGTCCTGGGCTTCTGTTTGTTGGAAGATTTTTAATCACAGTTTCAATTTCAGTGCTTGTGATTGATCTGTTTATATTTTCTATTTCTTCCTGGTTCGGTCTCATAAGGTTTTGCTTTTCCAAGAAATTGTCCATGCTTCCAGGTTGTCCATTTTATTGGCATATAGTTGCTTGTAATAATCTCTCATGATCCTTTGTATTTCTGCACTGTCAGTTGTTACTCTTCCTCTTTCATTTCTAATTCTGTTGATTTGAGTCTTTTCCCTTTTTTTCTTGATGAGCCTGGCTGCTGGTTTATCAATTTTCTTTATCTTCTCAAAGAACCAGCTTTCAGTTTTGTTGATCTTTGCTATCGTTTCCTTCATTTCTTTTTCATTTATTTCTGATCTGATCTTTATGATTTCTTTCCTTCTGCTAACTTTGGGTTTTTTTTTTTTTTTTTTTTGTTCTTCTTTCTCTAATTGCTTTAGGTGTAACCTTAGGTTGTTTATTTGAGATGTTTCTTCTTTCTTGAGGTAGGAATTTATTGCTATAAACTTCCCTCTTAGAACCGCTTCTGCTGCATCCCATAGGTTTTGGGTCATCATGTTTTCATTGTCATTTGTTTCTAGGTATATTTTGATTTCCTCTTTGATTTCTTCAGTAATCTCTTGGTTATTTAATAGTGTATTGTTTAGCCTCCATGTGTTTTTATATTTTACAGTTTTTTTCCCTGTAATTGATATCTAGTCTCATAGCATTGGAAAAGATAGTTGATAAGATTTCAATTTTCTTAAATTACCAAGTGTTGATATGTGACCCACGATATGATCTATCCTGGAGAATGTTCCATGTGCAGTTGAGAAGAAGGGGTAATCTGCAGTTTTCGGATGCAATGTCCTGTAAATGTCAATTAAATCTATCTGGTCTATTGTGTCATTTACAGCTTGTGTTTCCTTATTAATTTTCTGTCTGGATGATCTGTCCATTGCTGTAAGTGAGGCGTTAAAGTCCCCACTATTATTGTGTTACGGCCGATTTCTTTTTTTATAGCTGTTAACATTTGCCTTATGTATTGAAATGCTCCTATGTTGGGTGCATATATATTTATAATTGTTACATCTTTTTCTTGGATTGATTTCTTGATCATTATGTAGTGTCTTTCCTTGTCTCTTGTCACATTATTTATTTTAAAGTCTATTTTATCTGATATGAGTATTGCTATTCCAGCTTTCTTTTGATTTCCAGTTGCATGGAATATCTTTTCCCATCCCCTCATTTTCAGTCTGTATGTGTCCCTAGGTCTGAAGTTGGTCTCCTGTAGACAGCATATATATGGGTCTTGTTTTTGTATCCATTCAGCAAGCCTGTGTCTTTTGGTTGGAGCATTTAATACATTCACATTTAAGGCAATTATTAATTTTATTTATTTTTTTAAATTTTTATTTATTAATTTATTTTTGGCTGTGTTGGGTCTTTGTTTCTTTGTGTGGGCTTTCTCTAGTTGCAGCGAGTGGGGGCCACTCTTCATCGCAGTGCACAGGCCTCTCACTGTCGCGGCCTCTCTTGTTGCAGAGCACAAGCTCCAGACACTCAAGCTCAGTAGTTGTGGCTCATGGGCCTAGTTGCTCCATGGCATGTGGGATCTTCCCAGACCAGGGCTCAAACCCGTGTCCCTTGCATTGGCAGGAAGATTCTCAACCATTGCACCACCAGGGAAGTCCAAGGCAATTATCGATACGTATGATCCTATTACCATTTCCTTAATTGTTTTGGGTTTGTTATTGTAGGTCTTTTCCTTCTCTTGTGTTTCCTGCCAAGAGAAGTTCCCTTAGCATTTGTTGTGGAGCTAGTTTTTTGGTGCTGAATTCTCTTAACTTTTGCTTGTCTGCAAAGGTTTTAATTTCTCGATCAAATCTGAATGAGATCCGTGCTGGGTAGAGTAATCTTGGTTGTAGGTTTTTCCCTTTCATCACTTTAAATATGTCCTGCCACTCCCTTCTGGCTTGCAGAGTTTCTGCTGAAAATTCTGCAATTAACCTTATGGGGATTCCCTTGTATGTTATTTGTTGCTTTTCCCTTGCTGTTTTTAATATTTTTTTCTTTGTATTTAATTTTTGATAGTTTGATTAATATGGGTCTTGGTGTGTTTCTCCTTGGATTTATCCTGTATGGAACTCTCTGTGCTTCCTGGACTTGATTGACTATTTCCTTTTCCATGTTAGGGAAGTTCTCAACTATAATCTCTTCAAATATTTTCTCAGACCTTTTCTTTTTCTTATCTTCTTCTGGGACCCCTATAATTTGAATGTTGGTGCATTTAATATTGTCCCAGGGGTCTCTGAGACTGTCCTCAGTTCTCTTCATTCTTTTCTCTTTATTCTTCTCTGCAGTAGTTATTTCCACTATTTTATCTTCCAGGTCACTTATCTGTTCTTCTGCCTCAGTTATTCTGCTATTCATTCCTTCTAGAGAATTTTTAATTTCATTTTTTGTTTTGTTCATCATTGTTTGTTTGCTCTTTAGTTCTAGTTCCTTGTTAAAATTTTCTTGTATTTTCTTCATTCTGTTTCCAAGATTTTGCATCATCTTTAGTATCATTACTCTGAATTCCTTTCCAAGTAGACTGCCTATTTCCTCTTCATTTGTTTGGTCTTGTGAGTTTTTACCTTGCTCCTTCATCTGCTGCATATTTCTCTTATTCTCATTTTGTTTAACTTACTGTGTTTGGGCTTTCCTTTTCACAGGCTGCATGTTCATAGTTCCCGTTGTTTTTGGTGTCTGCCCACAGTGGGTAAGGTTGGTTCAGTGTGTTGTGTAGGTTTCCTGGTGGAGGGTACTGGTGCCTGTGTTCTGGTGGATGAGGCTGGATCTTGTCTTTCTGGTGGGCAGGACTACATCTGGTGGTGTGTTTTTGGGTGTCTGTGAACTTAGTATGATTTTAGGCAGCTTCTCTGCTAATGGGTGGGGTTGTGTTCCTGTCTTGCTAGTTGATTGGCATGGGGCATCCAGCAGTGGAGCTTGCTGGCTGTTGGGTGGAGCTGCATCTCAGCTTTGAGATGGAGATCTCTGGGAGAGCTCTTGCTGATTGATATCATGTGGGGCCAGGAAGTCTCTGGTGGTCCAATGTCCTGAACTCGGCACTCCCACCTCAGAGGCACAGCCCTGACGCCTGGCTGGAGAACCAAGAGCCTGTCATCCACACAGCTCAGAAGGAAAGGGAGACAAAAAGAAAGAAAAAAAATATTAAAATAAAAAAATATAAATAAATAAATAATTTTTTAAAAAGAAGAGAGCAACGAAACCAATAATCAAATCCACCAATGATAACAAGCATTAAAAACTATACTAAGTTAAACATAAAAATCAGAAACAAATCAGTCGTAGACAACAGACCCCAAGTCTACAGTTGCTCCCAAAATAAACCACCTCAATTTTGGGTGATTTGTTGTCTATTCAGGTATTCCACAGATACAGGGTACATCACGGTGATTGGAGATTTAAGCCGCTGCTCCTGAGGCTGCACAGAGAAATTCCCCTTTCTCTTTGTTCTCACAGCTCCTGGGTTTCAGCTTTGGTTTTGCCGTCCCCTCTGTGTGTAGGTTGCCCTCTGGCATCTGTCCTTGCCCAGAGAGGATGGGGTTAAAAGAGTGGCTGATTAGGGGGCTCTGGCTCACTCATGTTGTGGGGGGGAGGGGTACAGTAGTTATAATAAAAATGCAGGGTAAGCCTGTGGTAGCAGAGGCCAGCGTGATGTTGCAACAGCCTGAGACATGCTGTGTGTTCTCCCGGGGAAGTTGTCCCTGGATCACAGGTCCCTGGCAGTGGTGTGTTGCACCCGGGAGGGGAGGTGTGGATAGTGACCTGTGCTTGCACACAGGATTCTTGGTGGCTGCAGCAGCAGCCTTAGTGTTTCATGCCCGTCTCTGGTGTCTGAGCTGATAGCCATGGCTTGCGCCTGTCTCTGGAGCTCATTTAGGTAGTGCTCTGCCTTCTGTGGGCAGGTGGGGAAGGAATCCCCTCTCCTCGCACACCCCAAGACAATGGCCTCTTGCTCTTAGGCCCTTCCAGACCTTTTCCCAGACTCCCTCCCAGCTAGCTGTGGCACACTAGCCCCCTTCAGGCAGTCTTCACGCAGCCAACCCCAGTGCTCTCCCTGGTATCTGACTTCCAAAGCCCAAGCCTCAGCTCCCAGCCCCCACCCACCCCGGCGGGTGAGCAGACAAGCCTCTTGGCACTGATTCTCTGCAGGGATCTCTCTGCTTTGCCCTCTGCACCTCTGTTGCTGCACTCTCCTCCGTAGCTCTGAAGCTTCCCCCCGCCACCCCCGTCTCCGCCAGTGAAGGGGCTTCCTAGTGTGTGGAAACTTTTCCTCCTTCACAGCTCTCTACCAGAGGGGCAGGTCCTGTCCCTACTCTTTTGTCTCTGTTTTTTCTTTTTTTCTTTTGCCCTACCCAGGTACATGGGGATTTCCTTGCCTTTGGGGAAGTCTGAGGTCTTTTACCAGCGTTCAGTAGGTGTTCTGTAGTTGTTCCACATGCAGATGTATTTCTGATGTATTTGTGGGGAGGAAGGTAATCTCCATGTCTTACTCCTCCACCATCTTGAAGGTCCCCCTCAACTCTCATTTTAAATGTCACTTTTTTTATGAGGCCTTCCTGACCCTCTAATCTAAATAGGTCACACCATGGGGGCTGCCAATGTGTTTTAAATTAGTTAAAATATCTTAATCATTAGGACAACTGGTATGAGGTCTTGTGATTATTATTCCCATCTTACAGATGAGAAATGTAAAGTTCACAGGGTAACTGCACAGCTGTTAAGTGGCTGTGACAGGAGGTAGATCTAAGCTGTTACCCTGAGTATAAAAATTGAAACCATGCACCTCAGACTGGGAGTTGAACCCACACGGCCGGGACTCAAACCCGGCCAAAACCCAGCCTTCCAACTAAGATCACACACCTGGTTTCAGGACTTAATGAACCTCAGTTTCTTGATGTCTCATTGCAGAAAGAATTCATTGAGAGTCAAAGTGATAGGTAAGAAGTGGATTTATTTAGAGAGAAACACACTCCACAGACAGAGTGTGGGACATCTCAGAAGGTGAGAAAGGCACCAGGGTATGGGGTTGTCAGTTTTTATAGTGGTGGGTAATTTCATAGGCTGAGTGGGAGGAGTATTCCAGCTATTTAGGGAAGGGGCAGGGATTTCCAGGAATTGGGCCACATCCCACTTTTTGATCCTTTGGTTGCCTTAGAACTGTCATGGCGTCTGTGGGTGTGTCATTTAGCTTGCTGATTGTGTTACAATGAGCATATACTGAGGCTCAAGGTCTAGTGGAAGTCGACTTATCCACCATCTTGGACCCATCTTGATCTAATCCGTTTATGTCATGTCCTCGGGCTATGTCATTCTTTCAAAGGTTGTGCCCTGCCCCCTTCCCTCCTGTTTCAAATTCAAATTACTTTGTGTAATTTATTTCTCAGTCACCATTTTAGTAAAAACAAATGCATGCACGTATATTTATTGCCCTCTGTTTCCATGTCTATGAGTTTCATGACCAGATGTTCGTTTTTGAACTGCAGTTTGACAATTGTGAGGAAAGGTGTATTAGAGTCCCAGAGAAGCAGACTAAAGTCAGGGAAAGTTCTTTTTGGGCTTCCATCCCTACAGCCTAAACTATTTTTAAAAAATATTTCATAGATGCCTTTTGATAATAATTAAAATATTTGAGTGAAAGATCCACCATTTCTCAGAAAATAAAAGTGCTTTATAAATGTGATAATATTAATATCATTGTATGTCAACCTAAAATAATTACTGGTAGAATATTACTTGATAATTTATGCCTGTACTAGATTCAGACACTCTAAGCACTTTTACTATATAAAAAAGTATATCTATTTTGTTTAAATAACCACAATAATATCAGATTCTTTAAAGAAAATCCTTCTCAAAAATTCATTAATTTAATTTTGTTAATTTAATTTAACCAACTCTAGAACAGAGCTTGAGCAATAGATAAACTGCACAATATGGCATTTTGGCCTTCTCTATTAAAAAAAAAAATTAGTTCAAAATCCAACAATGCCTCCAGCCTATTTGAATTCTATGTTGTGTCAATGAGTATATAATCCATTACATGTAGAAAATATATTTCTAGAGAAAACAGTAACTTTTATTTACCTGACATGGCAACAGTCTGAATTGTCTGAGACATGGTGATAGGCCAAATGACTTGATATGTTTTAGAAGACACCAAGAGATAGTTGATTAACTGTAAATAAATGTTTAGAAATATGTTAATGTATTTTATATTTTAATGGTAGCTCCCACTCTTTCCCCCCCTTCTTTTGGCCACCGAGGGAAATGTAATAACTCTGTGATAATGAAAGTCTTAGCCATGGTGAGAAGTCCAATCTTTACTATACATCAGGGACTAGTTTTTATATTGCTTCGATTACTCTAAACCTTTAAACTGCTTTTTCTAGGGCAAATTCTGCCCTCCAAAACTTAATTGGGCAGAATCCTATGTTGACTCAGAGGGAATAAAATGCTCTCAGAGTAAACCACTCACCCATTAATTTTTCCAAGGCATCATGGTATCATTTAGTACATGGAAGGAGGTAATTTACCACATGGTACTTCGTAGGAGCTACTGACTGAGCAGTTTATTCCTAAGGAGAATGCAACTCATCCTGGGTCACTATAGAAACAGTATAATAATCAGGATTATTATACTCAGTTTACTCCCTTTTTCTGCCTGAGTCTCTCAGTAACAGCTGGAGGCCTCATTTATAAACAGCCTGTGCTCTAAGATACCCATGATGCTCACAGTATGAAAACATAGACACACGGTCTATCCTTGGGCATAGTATTATTTTATTATATTTTATACATATTTGGTACATTTCCTCCAGGGAGCAGAAGGCATTTCATGAACTTTAAATAACCAGTGGGTATAAATCTATGTATGTATGTAAGTTATATGTATGTAAGTTATAGATACTTTAATAATAATAAAAACAATATAAGGGTGAAGAATTGGTATTGTTTATTTATAGTTAACACATGAGGAGGAAAAGACATTTCAATAATCATAGAAAATGCAAATGTGAACCTCTTTCCTTATTTTATTTTTCACTATGGAATTAACTAAGATTGTGAGTTCGAGACTTTGAGTACAACAGTGTGTTTGGAGTGGCTAGTTAATAAATGTTATTGACCAATCACTGAAATTATATTTTAATTGTATAAAATTGTGTAAAGTGTGTTTAACCTAGATTTCTACAGCCTAGTTATTTCCAGGTTTCCAGGCTTAGGAGAACAATCTTTTCTTGAATATGATGGTAGATTTGCTGGAACCCTTATCTTCCTCGTAGAAACCCATACCCACCCACTGCACCCACAGATACCTTCTCAGTTCATAAGGGGCTTACATTCTTCAGGTGGCGTCTTTCTCTACCGTCTTGCTCCTGGTGAATTTTCCATTTCCACTAGTATCAGTTCTTAGGCTTCCTGAATTATTTTCATACAGCTTTGGCTTCACCTGGCACTGCAGACAGCTCCATGTTTTCATTCCCTCCCTCCCATCCCTCAACACTGTAACCAAAGGACACTCCCGATTTTACAAAGGTTTGGGTCTGCTGGGTATAAATACACCTGGCAGCACAGCAAAGTTCTGTTTAAAATCTAAATCATCTAATTATCCCTCCACTGTAAATTTCTGGCCAACCATGCCACTCTCCCCCCAACCCTAGTTTTTAACGTGCTAAAGTATTGTTAGTTTCTTGCATAACTTTCCATCAAAGGATTCTTCTTATATCCATTTAAAAAAAAATAAATTTATTTATTTATTTTTGGCTGCATTGGGTCTTCGCTGCTGCATGCGGGCTTTCTTTAGTTGTGGCAAGCGGGGGCTATTCTTTGCTGCAGTGTGCAGTCTTCTCATTGCGGTGGCTTCTCTTGTTGCAGAGCACAGGCTCTGGGCATGCAGGCTTCAGTAGTTGTGGCACATGGGCTCAGTAGTTGTGGCGCATGGCCTTAGTTGCTCCGTGACATGTGGGATCTTCCCAGACCAGGGTTTGAACCCGTTTCCCCTGCATTGGCAGGAGGATTCTTAACCACCGCGCCACCAGGGAAGTCCTTTATATCTATTTTTTAGCCAACTTGCATCTACCGAATTTCTGTTTATTTCTTAAATAGTACAATTTAATTCTTATTTGCATAAACTCTCTTAGCCCCAAGGTAACCTCCATTTTTAAACAAATATATACATTAAGGTAAAAGTTTTCTCCCTCATCTCTCCCCATCTCAATCAAAGAAAACTTCTTTTCTTTTTTTTTTTTTTTTTTTTTTTTTTTTTTTTTTTTTTTTCAGTACGTGGGCCTCTCACTCTTGTGGCCCCTCCCGTTGTGGAGCACAGGCTCCGGACGCGCAGGCCCAGCGGCCATGGCTCACGGGCCCAGCCGCTCCGCGGCATGCGGGATCTTCCCGGACCGGGGCACGAACCCGTGTCCCCTGCATCGGCAGGCGGACTCTCAACCACTGCGCCACCAGGGAGGCCCGAAAACTTCTTTTCTTGAACAGAATTCAACTTCTTCTGTAGAATGTGTCCCAGGTGGCATGGGATGGTGCAGGTTTATGCCTTTTTGTGCTGGAGTAATTAATAGTACCCTTTTCACTCTCAAAAGTCCTCCAGTTTTGATGATGGTATTTTACCCACCCACTTGGCAAATATTTTCTTATAGCCTTTTAAGAGTAAAGTCTTAAAACACATGTAATTATGTATAGTCATATATATTAACACACACATGTGTAATGGGATAACAAATTTAAGTGATTCTACAATGCAGAAGGTATGTAGCACCTTAAAGTTAGCCTAGTCTTATAATGTAAAATGTTCCTTTGATTACACATTACTTGGTATTAGTTAGCTCTGAAACACTTTACCCCCAACCCAAGAGTTCTTCTTCAAAGTGATATTTGAGTGTTTGCAACATCATGGGAGAGGTGAAGAGATTCTTGCGTAGGATGTTTGCAGGTTTCTTTAGTCCCACACAGGTGTCCCTCTGCATCTGTGCACTGCCCACCAGCCAGCAGTTGTGTCTGTCATTGTTGCCTGGAGTCATCAAAAGTAGTAGCCTCCCTCAGCGGGGTTGGACCCAGTGATCCTCGCTGGCTGACTTGGCTTGATCTTAGCTCATCTCAGGTACTCTGTGGTCTGACTGTGCACAATTCAGCCCCTGCCTAAATTGACTGCCTGGTAGCCTCTCGGAAAAGCCACTTCAGCTCTCTTAGATGTCCCCTCTGGCAAGTCCTCCAGCTAGGCTCTCAAACTTCCGAGTTCCTTTGATACACAGAGGAAACAAAGGCATCTCAGATTCCTAAATGGGGAGGCAAGTCAAAATTCCCATTTTCCTCCCCTACTGAATTATCATCATCTTTTTGTCCCCTTTTGCTCTCCTCCTCCCAACTCCACACACACACACACACACACACACACACACACACACACACGAGTTACTCTGAGCTGAAGTTCTTGCAGGGCATTAGCAGACACACAACTGACCACTCCTTTCTCCTATCCCCATATACTTTTGCCATAAAATAGAAAGTCGCTGGCCTTGCTGTCCTAGGAAGTACTGGTATCTTCCCTACACATTGAGAGAAACCCTCCAGGCTTAAACTGTGATTAAAGATTTAAGGAAATTTAGAAAATATTCCCTCAGGGCAGGAGCCCTGCTTGTAAGAAAATGGACTTCTTGTATAATCTCTTTTGAATGTTAGAGGGTGAATTCATTCCTCCTCTTTGCATTCCTTAAATAGCATTTCTAGTTTCCCTACCCTCTACCACACCCCACCTCACCTCCATTTTCACCATAGGCAGATAAGCCCTTGGAAAACAACAGCCTATGTATGGAAACTGAGTGATTAATCAGATAATCCTAATCTTAAATTCTTGAAGGGGAGCAGAATTTGCCATGCTAAAATGTCTCTGGCATATTATTTTAAGCTGGTTATTTTCTAGGAAACAGCATACATGGGGAAAACTCTGAAAACAAAAAGGGAGTTGCCCTTTTGTGAGAAACATTTACATTTGTAAGGGAAATTTCCATTTGTAAAGGCGTCTTCCACCACGTACCTGGAAGAGAAGGATGGCCAAATCTCTAGACACTTCTCAATGGAGAAGGCTAGGACTTAAATCTGTATCACAACCTTACCCTTCTTTACTGTGCTTTTCCTGGTAACCCCATGAATGAGTCTCCCTACCCTCAACATCATCTTTTGTCTTTGGCTGAGGATAGTATTTAAGGTGTGGGCTTCTGCCATTTGGGTGAGTTACTTGTTTTTCTGGATCTCTCCTATGTATATATGTTATTAAACTTAAAAAAAAAAATTTCTTCCTCCCTGACATCCTTATCCATTTTTTTCCCCTAGATTTAAGGAAATGAAAGGCCACAAGATCCTGGCTTAAACTGCCATCAAAATTTCTTGTGCGTTGCTTCCAAAATTTTAGAAACACTTATGAGCAGACTGCTGAAAATATGTGGCCACTTTGTAGACCCAGCTGCCAATCACAAAATTTTCCATCATTAAGAACAATATCAGCTCCTAAAACCATAGCAGTGATGTCTAATTGCCCAGAGAAAGAGTAGAAAAGTGGATAATTTTTTTCTTTTTGGCTGGGGCAACAACTATCCATGAAATGAAAATGTCATGATTATATTCACGGTACTCATTCTTCTTTAACTGTAGAATTATTATTCTATTACTATTATAGAAATTTCCTAGGGACTTTTATATCAAACCTTTGTATATCTACCATTTTTGTTTTTTGCTATAAAAGTATATTCAAAAAGCATTCTTCAGTTGATCAGAACAAATTCTCATACATCTTCTGATTCTACTTATGACTTTCCCATATGAAAAGGACAAAAAATAGGATGTCTGTTCTACTCAGAATTCTCTGGCACATCCTTGCAGTTCACTGAGGAAGAAGGATGGGATCCTTCAGCAGCAAATGAGGAACAATAATTATAATCAAATGGTAGTGTATTTCAGAGGACACAACATTCAGAAAATAGCTGAAAGAAGCAGTAGAGAAAGGTGGGACTGCTAAACAAATTTTTACAAAAGAGATCTAGAAGGCAAACCTGCAACATAGGATGGTAATTTTCATAAAGGAAAACTGTAATAAATTGGGTCTTCTGGTTTTTTAAAAATACAAGAATGATGCCAAAAACTTGGCCTCTGTGCACCGGTGCTGAATTGAATCATTGAATCTCAGAGACAGAATTTTGGTTGAAGTAAAAAAGAATAGCTTTATTGCTTTGCCAGGCACAGGGGGACACAGCAGTCTCATGCTCTTTGAAAACTGTGTATCCCAACCCCAGAGGCTCTGGTGAGGAGTTTTATAGCAATGGTTCAAGGGCAGGGTTGCTGATATGGATCAGGGTGTGTGCAGGGTCTGTATGCCTTTAATCTGGCCTCAGGTGTCTCCTAGTACAGGAATGAGCCTAAATTGAGTCCTTAAGCCATGCATACTTACTTAAAGTAAGAGAATCTGAAATAAATTTTAAATTACAAATATGGAGGCTGCCTATTTATTTGTTTTTGGACTACTGCTGCTCACTGCAATCAAATGTAAACTCCTTATTAATATGAATAAAACATTGAAGGTGGTTATGCCTTTCTTTTTTCATCCATCCATTCATTTCTTTATTCAAAACCATGTGCCTTTCTCATTTAGAGAAAACAGTAAATGATACTTTTTCACCTGTAATATTCCTGACAGCACCTAAATTCTGAGATTTAGGCATGCATGGGGAAAATTTTTTTCAAAATCCAAGATTAGTCTCTGAATTGAATGTATCTTCACTCATTCACCATATAAAGTACCCACCATAGGTCAGACCTCACACTAGGAAGGGAGATATAATGACAAGCAGGGAGACATCAGAGTGCTTGATCTGAGGCAGGAGATAGATGGGCCCCAGGCTGAGCAGCTGGAACCTGTTCCCTGTGGGCAGATACTCCAAGATAAGATAAAGGCGGGGCAGGAAGCAGCTGAGTCCTGCCCAGATAAGAGATAAACAGACCACTTATTTCTCATTCTCGAGGTCAAGACATTCCTGACTACACATCCACAGAAAGGCTCCTCGGGGGGCAAAAAGGGAGGGGGTACCACCACATGGTAGGTGGTGTCAATCTTCCCATAGGCCTCTGCACTAGAATATATCTTGGCTAAGAGACGCACGTGCACATGGGGGTGCGGGGGGTGCGGGGAAGGGGACCCTGAGTTATACCAAATATGGACTCAGAGCCAGGCAGTGCAAGATAACTAGCCAGAGGAAACCTGGAAGAAATGCCCCATTTAAGTGATTTAAACTACCACAAAGGCGCAACTCTTTCTCTGAGCCCACCCTTGTGTGTCTATTCACACATACTTTTTCCCTCCTAATAAACACTTTACTTGTTTCACTACTTTCTGTCTCTTTGCTGAAATTTATTTCTACAAAGTAGACAAGCCAAGGATCTTGTCACTGGCCTCTGGCCCTCGTGGTCTAGTGGCTAGGATTCATCCCTCTCACTGCCGCCGTCTGACTTCAATCTCTGGCTGGGGAACTGATATCTTTCTTCAACCCACTGCAGGCCGAGGCCAACCGAGATCAGGTCCAGGAGAGTCAGGGATGACTTCTCAAATGTGGCGACAGCCAAGCTCGCCAATTACAGACAGCATATTATTAAATAGTCCATTTCAACGACATTATGTTTTAGTATTAGAAACATTTTGAAAGATGAAGCCAGGGCCGTGCCAGGGTGGAGTGTGATTTACATTCAGAGCTTAAAAATTCACCCTTCCTTCATCTCATTCTGAAAGGCTATTCAAAGTTTGGGGCAAGGAAGAAAAGTGATCAGAGATGCACTGCCTTTAGGAAAGCAGTTTAATCGAGTGGTGCAACAAAAGACATGACACAGGGGTGAGGAAGTCAAGGCAGTGTGCATAGAACAGTTTGGTAACTTTGGTGTAGAAAAAAATATGGAATTTCTTTTTTTTTTTTTTTCTGCCATACGCGGGCCTCTCACTGTTGTGGCCTCTCCCGCTGCGGAGTAACAGGCTCCGGATGCACAGGCTCAGCGGCCATGGCTCATGGGCACAGCCGCTCCGCAGCATGTGGGATCCTCCTGGACCAGGGCACGAACCCATGTCCCCTGCATTGGCAGGCGGACTCCCAACCACTGCACCACCAGGGAAGTCCCTGGAGTTTTTTTGGACTTGATGGTATAGGGGAGCAGAAGTTGCCACCTCAAATATGTCTTTGGCATGCTAATTATTTTAAGCTCATAAAATTCTTCACTGAACGCTCTCCCTGCTTCTGTTCTACGCAAACTTTTTTTCACTACTTAAGTGCACCCGAATACTTTTTACAGGCTAAAATTACAGCCATCATTTGTCTGCTCAACTATTCAAAAATATTTAAAAATTCTTACTATGTAATAGGCACTGTTTTAGTCTGTGGAATCACAAGAATTTATAGGATACGCATAGATCCTGCCTTCATTAAGCTTACATTCTGCTGGGGAAGACACACTATAAACAAGAGAGAATGAATAAATAAAAATACTTTCAGTTTTAATAAGTGCTGTGAAGGAAACAAGCAAAGGGAAAAGACAGAAAATAAAAGCGGTCAGGGAGTGACGAGGTTTCTACTATAGATGGGAAGGTCAGGATGAGGAAGATAGTACCCTTAAGCCAAACTCTAAATGAAGAGAAATAAGTACCATGTGAACAGTTTTGTGAGAAAGCACCGGGTAAACAGAAGGCACCCCAGGCAGCAAAAATAGCACGTGCAAAGGTCTTGAAAAGAAACATAATTTGCTATGTGAAAGGAACTAATAGAACTGATAAAACACCACAGTGGCTAGAGAAGTGCTATCTAATACAGTAGTAATTATATGTGTATTTAAGTTTAAATCTAAATTTAAATTAATATTAAATAAAATTTAAAATTCAGTTTTCAGTGTCACTATCCATGCTTCAAGTGTTCTAGAGCTAGGTGAGGTTAGTGGCTACTGTATTGGATGGTGCAAAAACAAAATATTTTCTTCATCTCAGAAAGTTCTGCTGGAGAGTGCATGGATAATACATGGATGAGGGCACAGCAAGTAAAAAGGAGACAAACAAGAGCAGTGGATGTAGAGAAAAAGACACCAGACAGAACTTGCAGGCCCTTGAACATGCAGTTATCACAGAACATGACCCTTCTCTGAGCCTCTTAATGGCAGGGATAAACCCTGTTCTAGACAAAGGAACATCAAAACATTTTTGATAAATAAGCTAGTAAATGAATGAGTGAAAGCTGAGTTCATTACATCAAATTGATTTAATCTGTTCCAGTCATTTAAAGAGAATGGTTCAAACAAGGCTGACACTAGAAAACTGAGGAAATCAAAAAAGAAAGCTATTTGCAAGAGCTCATTTGGATCTTAGCAAGTTAGAAGTTATCTGTTGAAAGTAAGAGTGGCAGGAATGGTTGCTAGGAACAAATGCTATAGGAAATGTAAGGGAGACTTAACAGGTGATTTACAAAAGGAAACTGAGTTAGATTGCTTAAATTTATAGTACTCTCAATCGTCAAGATTTCTCCACTTTCTCTGTGAAAGAAATCTGGAAAGAACATTCATTTGTTCATTCATTCAACAAGCATTTATTGACTACCTGCTTTACGCCAGGAAATATTCTAGATGCTGGCAATCCCATGTCAAAAATGTAAGCAGGGCTTCCGTGGTGGCACAGCGGTTGAAAGTCCGCCTGCCCATGCAGGGGATGCAGGTTCGTGCTCCGGTCCGGGAAGATTCCACATGCCGCGGAGCGGCTGGGCCCGTGAGCCATGACTGCTGGGCCTGCATGTCCGGAGCCTGTGGTCCGCAATAGGAGAGGCCACAACAGTGAGAGGTCCGCGTACTGAAAAAAAAAAAAAAAAAAAAAAAAAATGTAAGCAGATGCCCCCAAATAAATAAATAAATAAATAAATGTAATTTTAGACTTTGACTTACTATAAAGAAATAAGCTGATATAATGAAAGAGTAATTGTGAGCAGGGTGGAAACATTAGATTGGTTACAAAACATGGAGGTTGGCAGTAAAAGAAACATGTTGGAATATTCTAGTGTGTAACATGACATTGTTGATAATAGAAGCCAATTTTGAGTAGGTAGGCAAGTGGAAGGTATATGAGGAAAACGCAAAAATGTTTAAAAAGTCTGAAGTTTGAAATAAGAACAAAGATTTGGAAACATACAGCACCATTAGAAGGTAATATGACTGTGGTCAAATAGAAACTCGGAATTGAGATAATGGAATTGGAGCAACTCTAAACAGTAGCAGACATAATTTTTTCCCACTTTTTCTTCAGAATTTAGCTTAATCATGCTTTCACAGGGAAAACCTCCCTTTACCTCTCCAATTAGGTCAACCTTTAATATTCACAGTCATTGCAGAATACGTTTATCTTTCATAGCATAGTTGTAATTTTAAGTGGCTTTGTTGATGCTTTGACAGGAAGGCTGATGATATGGTCTTTGGAATTGAAGGAAGATGAAAGTAAATAAGTTAAATTGAAGATGACGGAGGTTTGCAAAGAACAGTGGAGTCACGGTATTAGAAGAAATGGTGAGAACATTGATGTGAAAAAAGATGATGCCAGGAGGTGAATTGGACTGGAAAACTCTGTCAGGTGCTACAGTCAAGAAAGGTCTAAAGTACATCAACTAGAAATATCATAATGAAGCCAAGATTACTGAGAAATTTACTCAAAATAAAAGGAATCCGTTTTAGGGAATCCTATCAGGCATAGTGGAATAACACTGAGCCTGGAAAGAGATAATTTGTGATGGGCAGTATTAGGGACATTGCCTGGAGATGTATGGGAAGAGGCATTCTAGTGGGCAGTTTTGTTTCTTGGAAAGGGTGCAGAATTGACTTACCCCAGAATTTCACGGGAGGCAACAGTTACACTGGGGAGGATAGGTCCCAAATTAGGCTGAGCCTCAAGGCTGAGGCATGACTCAGCCTCTCATGGATTGACCTACATTTGTATCATGCTTTAAAATTAGCAAAATAAATTTTAAATGGAGGTACATGGAAATCAAATGTTTTGCCCACTTTTACAGTTGGTAAATGGCCAAGTTTGTTCTCAGACACCAATTCCATTTATTTTATATTATATCGCAAGGTTACAAGTGGACAGATGGTCAGCAGAATGCAGGCCTAAAAGTAGACCATAGCAGACGCAATAACCATAATGATAACAGCTGCAATAGTTACTATTTGTTGAGCATCCATTTTATGATAAGAACTGTCTTACGAACTTTTCATGAGGTGTTAGTCATTTGAGCTGGTCACAAATATTTATTTCTCTCTCTCCTTCTGAGTATGTGATAAGATTGTAGTTTCCCACCTTGCTGAACTCGATATGGCCATGTTGCTGTCATTAGCTAATGACTTGTGAAGGGAAATGACATGTGTCACTTTTGTGCTGAGCATTAACTTGTCTGTATACAATCCTCTGGAGCACTCTTTTCCCTCTGCCACATACCTAGAAATGTTCCAGATGCTGGCTTTTCCAGATAGTGAGGACAATAATGGTGTAGGCAGAACCCCCAGCCACCTCTTGATTAGCCATGTACTGGAATAAAAGACACATCTTTGTTAATAAGCTTCTTGTGAAAATCAAATGAGATGAGATATGTGTAGCCTTTAGGAGAGTTTAGACTGTGTTATAGCAAAAAATGACCCAAAATCTTACGGTAGGTGAAAACTACAAAAGCCTTAAAGAGATAGGGAACACTTGAAAGACAAAAAATTGTCATTGGAAGCTAAAGAGAGGATCTTTTTTATTCAGTTATAAACATTTCAGAGCCTTGCAAACGCTAAACATATCTAAAAATTGGCGAATTTGGGTAAGGAGACTCTAGGGCATATGTTGAAAGCGCCAACTGGTTTCTTTTAGCTGTATATGATAAGGTATGGCTATAGAAGAGGTGAACTAAAAAGAGTCCTATTCAATTTCTAACAAACCTATAGGAAATATAAAGGACTTAGGAATCACTTGGTTAAAAACAAACAAAAAAACCCCACACAACTGTTTCTCATCCTGTCTCATCCTGTCTCTTTGTAACCAGCAAAAGAGTCTCAAAGTAAGAAATGTATATATCAAATGTATATATCAAATCCAGGGCATTGCAGTAAACTGTAGCCCCAGAGTAAAGCTGAAATCAAGGGTGTGGCTGGAAGCTCCTTTAGAACACACCAGAAAGATTTACGGCATGCCTAAAAGAACCTTAAGGGCATTGTCCCTCATTACAATGATTCTCAACCAAAGGCAGAAAATAAACTATTTCAAAGAAATTTGTGGGTAAGGACTTTTTTCCTTCTCTTTTTATCTAGACTGAACCTTAATAAGATTCATTAAAAACTCATGAAATTTGGGCTTCCCTGGTGGCGCAGTGGTTGAGAGTCCACCTGCCGATGCAGGGGACACGGGTTCGTGCCCTGGTCCGGGAAGATCCCACATGCCGCGGAGCGGCTGGGCCCGTGAGCCATGGCTGCTGAGCCTGCGCGTCCGGAGCCTGTGCTCCGCAATGGGAGAGGCCACAACAGTGAGAGGCCCGCGTACCGCAAAAAAAAAAAAAAAAATCACGAAGTTTGAAGAAAATTGTGTTGGCAGAAGCACCACCAGCATGGACTGCTGTTCTAAGGACAGTTCAAAGTGAAAAGAGCCATTAAGGCTCCAGGTAGAGCAGGCTGAGAAAGTTACTCAATGGCAAACATAGGCCATTTACAGTAAAGAGTGAAGGGTAACTCACAGTAAAGAGTGGAGAACCACTCCCAGGGAGCACAGCTGCTCCCTAATCAAGGAATTGATAACTTGTGCTGGCCTGCATTTTGGAATTGCATGGATACTTCTGTCTCTGACCTTCTTTTTGAAGGTGTCTATTGTGGGTATCTCATACTTGTCACCATTTTATGTCAGATGTGTATACTGTACGTATCTTCCCCACACACAGCATACAAAATATGTTATTGCTGTGGGAGACAGATAACTTGTTGTCATTATTTCATAGGCCTTAAGATCAAACAGAATGATGTAAATTGACCCAGCTTAAATGATAAGTTCCTCAACTTCAGGTTTGAGCCAGTGTGGTAATAGGAGGAGACTTCACAGGTCTTAGGTGGGAGATGAGTAAATTTTGCATTTATTAGAGACATGGCTTACTGGGGACCAAAGGGCAGAGAGTGGTAGTTTACGAAAATAGTCTGAAAATGAGCCACACCTCTCAATATTCATGACCCTATTCAGTCCCCTGCACTTAAATCTGTCTGACTCAGAACTGACCAATAGAATGTATAGGAAATGATTCTGTGTTATTTCCGAAACTATGTCTTAAGAAGTCTCGTAGCTATACCTAGGCTTCTTGGAACACTCACTCTTGGAATCCAGCTGCCATGCTATGAGAGGCTCAAGACACATGGCGAGGCCATGCGTAGGCATTCCTATGGATAGCCCCTGATGAACTTCCTGCCGACAGCCAGAATCAATTGCTAGCCATGTAAATGATGCATCTTGGAAATTCAGTCCGCTGGAACCTTCAGATATCTCCAGCTCAACTCTTAAGAGAGTGTGAACGACATCAGAGATCCCAAGTCAAAACCACCCAGCTGATCCCAGTTCATAAATGTCACTGTCAGAATAATACATTTTTGTTTTAAGTTACTAAAAATCTCTAAGTTTTGGTGTGGTTTGTTACTCATGGAGATACAGTCAGAACAGACACTTAACATTGTCCATATACGTGTTCTAATTTCCATTGTAGATCATAAACACCTTGAGAATATGATCTGTAACTGATTCATTTTTGAATCAACTATAGTGCACAGTATGTTTTGCATATATATTCAGTAAATATTTATTAAATGAATGAACAGATTCTTCCTACACTACTAGTATCCTACAGAAACTTTATCTTTAAACAAAGCACAGCAAAATAAATAAAAATAATTTGCAGAAAATATGCTTGTTGTGTTATAATGTCTTTGTTTCTCTGTTTTCTAATATGTGTGATAATAACATTTTTTTTCCCCAATTTTAGATGTGGACCACTGCTTCTGAGTAAATAAGCATCATCAAACAGAGAATAAGATTTTTGAATCAGAAAGATTTTGATTATATTCTGGTGTGAACTTCTAATTGTTTACTCTTCGGTGAGTCATTTACTAAACTTTAGTAAGGCATTCAATTATTAATTTTCATCACTTGTGAAATAGAGAAGAATCTATCTAGTTCATAACATTGTTCTAAAGATTATACAAAATTATGTCTTAAAGGACAGTGCCTGGCATACAGCAAAGATTAAGTATATAGATATTATTTTTAATTTTGTTTTTTTAATTTGCATATAGTAAAACTGACCTTTTTTTGGTAAGTAATTCTATGGATATTAACACATGTATAGTTTTATGTAACCACCACCACAATTTAGATATAGAACAGAGTCATCACTCCCAAAACTCTGTTGCTATTCCTTTATAGTCACACCCTCCCCCCATGCCTACCCCTTGCAACCACTGATCTGTTTTCCATCACTCTAGTTTTGTTTTTTCTAGAATGTCATACAAATGGAATTATACAGCATGTAACCTTTTGAAAATGACTCCATTCACCCAGCAATCTATCTTTTTAGTTGGTGTGTTTAAACCATTTACATATAATGCAATTATTGACATGTGCTTCAAAATGTTAGAATTCAGGTAAAGCATTTTAGTATTTGTTTTCTTCTTATTTTTTCTATTTTCCTTCCTCTGTCTCTCTCTCCTTTCCTGGTAGTTTTGGATTGATTCATCTTTTAATTTCCATTTTTAAACTTATTGATTGAGTTTTCTATTATATCTATTTGTAGACATTTTTTCCAGTGATTTCCTTAGAGATTACAATATAGATACTTAACTTTCTGCATTCTATTTATAATTAATATTTATCACCAAGTGGAATATAGAAACCTTACCACCCTATAGGTAGGACCTTTTCACCTTCCTCTTTATGTTGCAGTTTTCATATATATTACATTTACATATATAGAAAAGCTTATCTGACCATGTTAATTTTTGCTTTCAACCATTATACATATTTTTTTTTTTTTTTTTTTTTTTTTTTTTTGTGGTACGCGGGCCTCTCACTGTTGTGGCCTCTCCCGTTGCGGAGCACAGGCTCCGGACACGCAGGCTCAGCAGCCATGGTTCACGGGCCCAGCCGCTCCGCGGCATGTGGGATCTTCCCGGACCGGGACATGAACCCATGTCCCCTGCATCGGCAGGCGGACTCCCAACCACTGTGCCACCAGGGAAGCCCCATTATACATATTTTAAAGAATTTAAGAAAAAATAGTTTAATATACTTATCCAGATATTTACCATTTCTATTTCTTCCTTTGTTCCTGGTGTTTCAAGTTTCTCTCTAGTATCACTTTTCTTCTGGCCGGTCTACTAGAAGTAAATTCTTTTTGTATTCCTTAATCTGAGAACATATTTATTTCACCTTTACTCTTAAAATATATTTTCAGTGGACACAGAATTCTAGGATGACAGTTCTTTACTTTCAGCACTTTAAAAATGTTCCATTTCCTTCCCATCAACATGGATGCTGATGAGAAATCTATAGTTATTAGAATCATCAGACACCTATATGTTATGCATCATTTTTCTCTGGCTGTTTTTAGCTATGTTTGTTGGGTCTTTAGTTTCATTATCATGTGTCTGGGCATGGATTCCTTTGAGCTTATCCTCTTCAGAGCTTGCTGGGTTATTCAAGTTTGTATATTTAGACCTTTCAACAAATGTGAGGAATTTTCAGCCATTCGAATATTTGTTTTCTGCATCACATTCTTTCTCCTCTCCTTCTTTGACTCCATTGACAAATGTTAGATGTTCTGGTATTGTCCCACCAGTCCCTGAGGCTCTGTTTATTTATTTTTATCTTTTCACTGTTCGTCGTTCAGATTGGATAATTTTTAATGATTTATCTTCAAGGTCACTGACTCTTTCCTGTGTCACTTTAATTTTAGTTATTGTATTTTTCAGTTCTAAAATTTTCTATTAGTCTTTTTTACATCTTATCTTTCTTTGCTGAGAATTTCTATCTTCCCATTTGTTTTAAGTGTTCAGCCTTACCCCTTGGGAGCAGAGTTATAATAGCTGCTTTAAAGACTTTGTCTGATAGTTCGAAGATGTGTCCTCTCAGCATTGACATCTGTTGATTGTTTTTATTGCTTGTGAGCTGATACTTTCCTGGTTCTTCATATGCCTGATTCTTCATTTGGATTGTATCATGGACATTTTGAATATTAGGTTATGAGACTCTGGGTCTTATTTAAATCCTATGATAATAGTCAAATTTTTGTTTAGTTTTGTTTTACTAGGCAATCGACCTACTTAGGTTCAGGCTACAGTTTCCATCCCACCTTCTGTGGGCTGTGGTTCCAGTGAAAATCTCTTGCACAACTAACTCAGTGGCCAGTCTTGGACCTGAGAAGAGGCTTTGACCATAGTTCTCAAAGCCTTTGGGATGCTGGTTGTGTACCAGATTCACACATGCATAGCATGGGGATGTGAGCCCAGTAGTTCACACACCAGTCTATGCAGTATCTTGCTAGAGTTCCCTTCTCTCTGTGGTCTCTTCAATACTTTCTGGTCCTCTGGGTCCCCATTTCAGGTCTTCTAATCAGAAAGCCAGGTCTTTAGTGCCCCTATTTTTCCACTTTCCACAATTGATACTGTAGCTGAGGCTTAATAGGAAGAGGACAAAAAGGAATAAAAAGCAAAGTATCTTCATCTCTAGTTCTTTGAATCACAGCTCCTTTGGTAATAAAGGAATATCTCTTCCTTCAGTATTTTAGGTGCCTGCTCAGCTTCTGTGCCACTGAGATCTTGCCTGGAGGCTGGGACAGGAGAGAAAAGAAAAGAAAACAGAGGATTTAATCCTATTCCTTCTGGACCTTAGGAGTCTTCTTTACAACCTCTTGGTACAGAAAATGAGGCTTTCTCTATCCCTGCTGGGTGGCACTGCTAGGTTTCAAGTTGCCTTTGAGTTCATGGCAGGTGATAACAGAGGGGGGAAAAAGGGATATTTACCTCTGGTTTGGTGGTACATCAAATTCTGGAATCCTTCCCAAATCTTTCTGCTACCATTTATTTTAAGTGTCAGATAGCTATCTGTCTATTTATCTGTCTATCTATCTATCTATCTATATATCTTCTGTTCAGAGTTTAATATTTGCATTCAGTTGGAGAGAGAGGGTAGAGTATGCTTACTTCATCTTCCCCAGAACTGGATTCACTATAGAAATTATTTGAGCAAATATCTGCATAATATAGAAATAACTTTTTATGTGCTATAGCCAAGGTCTAAAAATAATTCTTAGTATTAAATGAACATGTAAAATATTTTGAATATATTTGATATAGAATCATTCATAAAAGTACTATGTAATAATGTAGTCATTTGAAATGATAAACGCTTTATATATTTAAGTAATTATATTTTACATTAAACTAATCACGCTCCTGTGTTAGAGTTCAATTTTATAAGTGTTAAGGGTATTTGTTTGTTATATGTCAAATTCATATTCCCCAGGTGACAAGAAAAATATTTGATAAAATTACAAAGAAAAAGAACTGAAAAAAGAAATTTAAAAAAAGAATCACAAGGAAAAAATAGGAAAATAATACTAGTGACTAAAATGTTAAGAAATTTAGCCATTCAACATATTTGGATATGGCATTCCATTAAACATATTGCCATTTGTTTTCCTCAATAACTGGGATTCATGATTGAAAGTTTCATTTTTCACTGTGTTGTGGGCATTGTTCCATCCCTTCAACTAGAAAAACAAACTCATAGATCAGAAAACAAATTAAGATTTAAGGAAAAATGGCCCCAACAGTACACTCTGTTGAAAGCCAAGAAAGAAAAAGAACTATAAGGAAATGTAAATCAGTCTGTCTTGTTAAGAAAATCTAAAGCACTACTTAAAGACATGAGGGAAATACAACTTTCATGCCAACTGTGGTTTCTACCTATTGTTGAGTCTAATGAATGGTTATTTCCCTTCTAATGTTTATTCTAGAATAACAATAAAGGTCATTGATCTCAAATTCTAGGTTGTTTTTGCCAATCATCCACCTACACTTTTATATTGTTTTTTATATAACGTTTTAAATTTTTCTCCAAATCTGCAAACAATTTTTTTTTTTAAAGAAAGATTTCTTAGGTTTTACAGTAATCATTTGTCACTCTATAATCAAAACTAAAAATCCAGGACAGCACAGTTTCTTAGGTTTTCTTTTGACATTGTGTTAGAGACTTTTTTGTTGTTTTACTTTTAAGTCATGTGCTAACAATCTGTTTTTCTCTGCTAAGTTTCAGGACATCTCTACAGAGAAATAAACCATGTCTTTGGAAATAACATATTTTGTTAAAAAAATGGAAGAAAGTGTTCTTTGTCAATGACAGGTTGAAACCTAGTTCAGAATGCCAGTAGTAAAGAGCTTATTTTTTTGGCTTTCTATTTTTCAGCTGAATGCAAATGTATGATGTTCCTCATAAGTGATAAAATGCTTTCATTGGATTTCAAGAAAAAAGGAGATGTTAATCTGGGCCCAACATTCTTATCACCATAAGCTTCAATAAAACAGAAGCTTCACATCAGTAATCTAAGGAAAATGTAAGAAGCTTTGGCAAAGGGTCACATTGCTCAACCTGGCTCTGAATAAGAAATTCATATCCACAAACCTATATTCTGTGCTCTGTCAGCAAATATTCCAAAATATCCCTATCTTAAACCTCCCTTTTCATCTTGTTCTTGGTGTTGCCTTATCCTTGGCTCTCCGCATCAATAAGAGCATTCTAACATACTGGAACAGAACTTGTAAGACCTTTGAACATTTACATAAAAAATGTTATGTCATCAATGCAGAGATTACATGAGTTTTAAAGCAAGCTAGTGAATCAAAGCAGTTTGATTCCAATGTGGATGATATCAAACTTGTTTTAAAATTTTACCAATATTTGCTGCCTGAGAAATACATATAATATGCAGACGGAATCATTTTTTATTCATTCAATAAATATGTTTTGAGTACCTACTATATACACAGTCAGTATTCTAGGCATTAAGAATGAATAAGTCAAATAAAAATCTCTGTCAGAAGAACTTACATTCTACTTGAAGAAGATAGTGGATTAGCATAATAAATAAATTATAAAGCAATTAAGTACTATAGAAAGAAAACAAATAAAGATGAGAGGACGGGAGAGAGCCAGGGCTGGGGTTGCAGTATCAAGTATTATAAATACTTCACATTTGAGCAAAGACTTGATAGAAGTAAGGAAATGATTCTTTTGGTTAGCTGATGGAAGAACATTCCAGACAGAGGGAACAGCCAAGGCAAAGCCCTGAGACCAGAATGTGCCCAGACTGTTGGAGAAACAGCCAGGATACTAATGTACACTGAGGAAGAAAGCAGCAAGAGATAAAATTAGAGAAGGAAGAAGGGCCTGAAAGCATGTGGCCCTTGTAGGCCATCGAACAGACATTGACTTTGTACTCTGACAGGGGACGTCATTAGCAGGTTCTGGGAAGAGGAGAAACTTGAGTATGGTTGCTTTCCAAAATATTATGCCTAGCTGCCCTATTGAATATAAATAGAGAAAAGTGATGGAGGAAAGGAATGAAGCAGGGAGGCCAGAGAGAAGGCTCTTGCAATAAACTAGGTAAAAGATGATGATGGTTTGGACCAGGATAGTAACAAAGAAGAAGTGAAAACTGTAGGGTTTTAGATATATTTTAAAAATAGAATCTACAGAGTTTACTGACAAATTGAATGTTATATGTGTAGAGAGGAGTCATGGATGGCTCTAAGATTTTTTTTTTTTTTTTGCGGCACGCGGGCCTCTCACTGTTGTGGCCTCTCCCATTGCGGAGCACAGGCTCCGGACGCGCAGGCTCAGCGGCCATGGCTCACGGGCCCAGCCGCTCCGCGGCATGTGGGATCTTCCCAGACCGGGGCACGAACCCGTGTCCCCTGCATCGGCAGGCGGACTCTCAACCACTGCACCACCAGGGAAGCCCGGCTCTAAGATTTTTGGACATGAAATCTGAAGGAATGAAATGTCCATTCATTGAGATGTGGAAGACTAAAGGAGAATAAGGTTTTGGGGGAGAAGGTGAGGAGTTCAGAAGTCTGTTTTATATGTTAAATTTACATTATCTATTAGAAATACAAGTTGAGATGTCAAGAAAGTATTTGGACATACAGTTTTATAGATAAGGTGAGAGGTCTGGGTTGAATATATGCATTTGGGCATTTTCAATATGTAGATGGTATTTAATGCATTTAGACTGGTTGTAGTCACGAAAGGAATGAATGCAGAGAAATTAGAGAGGAAAATGCTTTGGGAGAGTTATTGAACCTACTTCCAATCTCCTCATTCTCTCCTGAACCCATTCCAGTTTGAATTTTGCCTCAGTACCCCAGGTTATAAACTCTTTTCAAGAACACAGTGACCACCATATTGACAAAGAAAATGATCCAAACTCAGTCTTCGTCTTAACCTCTCAGCAGCATTTGACTCTCTCCTTCAAATACTTCCTTCTCTTGGATGTCAGGATACCACACATTCTCCTGGTTTTCCTCTTATCTTATCGACTACTTCCTCTTTGTCTCCTTTGCTGTATTTCCTTATCTTCTAAACTTTGAATAATGGGGTGTCCCAGCTCTCAGTCTTCATGCAAATTCTTTATCTACATCCCTTCTCTAGGGGTTCTCATCCAGTCTCAGAGCTTTAAATTCCATTAATATGCCAACAACTCCATATTTTCTATTTCTAGACATCTTTTCTAAACTGAAGTCTTTATCCAGTTGCTGACTAGATTTTCCACATGGGTGTTGTCTTAGCTTGAGGCAAGGAGCTTGTGTTCCATTATTTTATTATGGAATACTATCTTAGGGATAAGCAAGAAATTAGGGAGCGTCAAAGGATCCATCATGGAGCTTACTACTTCCAAGTCTGACTAATTATTCCATCCTTTGGGACATACCTATATTTCATGGAGAAAGAGAGAAGAATATATTCACCAGTTCCTGCCTCTTATTGGTCAAGGATTCAAATCAAGAGCCATCACTCCCCACTCCCTGCTTACAGATATCACATGTGGGAAATACATGAGATCTTCAACATCCTACACCATATTGTCTATGGAGAAGTCCCAGGGAAGGAGGCAAAATAATTGAGGCATGAGCAGTAAATGACACTCTGATAGGACATGTCAGTCGATAAATTGACAGGCCCTGAATTGCCTGCTGCTAGGATGCTGTGGTCTGCAATGGTGTCAATGGTAATGGTGACCTGTCTCCAAGACTACAGGAATAATTCAGGTCATTTCTTGGTGTTCTACCATCAGAAAATAGATATGCTGGGCTGTGTTGATCCAAAGGGTGCAGAAGTCAATTAAACAGATATCTTTAAGATATTAAATGTAACATACTCCAAATGAACTTCAAATGGTCTACTTCCAAACCTGCTTTTTTTTCCCGCAGTTAATTTCTGTTTCCTCCCTGTATATGCTTGAAGTCCAAAACTCGGACCCATCCTTGACTCTTTCTCTCACATCCGCATGTAGTCTGTCAGGAAATCAGTTATAGGCAACTCACTTCTTTCCCTACATCTTCTTTCTTTTAGGTTACTGAAAAGTTCCCCAGGAAGTCTTCCTGCTTTTATCTTTATCTCCCTATAGTAACTCAGGTCATCTGACAGAGTAATCCTTTCAAGATGTAAGTCAGCTCATGCACCCCTTCTGATGAGCTTTACAATGGCATCCAAATGCACTCACAGTAAAGTCCCCAAAACTTTCATGGTGCTCTGTGATCCACTCCCACCCTGACAATTTCTCTGACTACTCTCCTCCACATTTCTCTGCATCAGTCACACCCCAGTCATACGGATTTCCTTTCTGTTCTTCAAGCAGGCTAAGCATAATTCCCATGGTCTTCGCACTTGCAGTTTCTTCAGTCTGGAATGTTACTGTTTAAGAAAATCTGCCTAAGTGCCCTCCCTCACTGTCTTTAGATCTCAGCTCAAATGCACTACTTGGGAGAGACCTTCTCTGAGGACCCTAGAAGCACTCCTTTTCCTCCATTCCCTTTCATGTGCTCATTAACTATATTCTCCCCTGAGATATACATTCATTTCCTTTTTGTCTGTATCTTTCACTAGAATGTACATTTCTCAAAAGCAGAGAATTTTCATGTGGTATTAACTACTGAATCCCTAATATGTTTGCCACATAGAAGGTGCTTAGCGAATATACCTTGAATGAAAATGACATGGATGGCATTTTGCACTATGTGAATAATGTTTTTTTTTCTTTTTTTCCCATTACTTTATTAGCAAAACAGAATATTAGCATCTCTAAGCAGGAAATAGAGCCTGACTACCCATAATCCTCCAAAAGCCAAAAAAAAAAAAAAAAAGGAAATGGAAAAATAAGGCATCAAAATATATCTAATTTTCTGTTAACACCCACTGTCTCATTTACTTTAAATCCTCTGTGACTTCTTTTAAGCTCTTTAATGAGGTGGACAATAATATCAAGTTTTCATTAGTAAGCTGGTAGGTGAAATGTAAAGAAAAATTAAATATACTGAAATAATTTCTCCAACTAATCAGTATCTTGTTATTATGCAAAATGGAAGGCAGTAAGCTATTATTACTGCTTGTAAGATTTTGAATTAGTCTAAAGAGTTCTCTAAGGCAGATGTCCCCAACCCCTGGTACCAGTCCCCGGCCTTAGGAATGGGGCTGCACAGTAGGAGGGGAGCGGGAGAGCACAGCTTCCTCTGTGGATCCCCATTGCTCCCCATCACTCACATTACGTCCTGAACCATCCCCAATTTTTTGTGGAAAAATTGTCTTCCACGAAACGAGTCCCTGGTGCCAAAAAGGTTGGGGACTACTGCTCTAAGGGATACATAAAATAGATATTTTATATTATTCTGGAATTATCCAGAAACAAAACTGTGCTTTGCAGAGTTGTAAGACCAATTTTCACTTTTAGAGATTATTAATCCTTTGCATAGCATAGTCAGTACACAGATTCAGAACAATGAATTATGTCTGGATTTTCATTTTTCACCCATGTCAACTATCTGAACATACCAAATCATGAACATTCTGTACTCAACTTAATTAGTTAGATAAGTTGTTGAACTCAAAGGGATTTTTGAATAATCTGTATCAGTTATTATCATAATGATACAATAGCTATACTCTATTGATCATGTAAAACATAAACCATATATTTCTCTCCTGCTCAAAAAATTCTAAAAGCTTTCCATAACATACATTTTTGGCACCTCCTACCAACACTCCATATGGTCAATCTTTCAAATGTTAACCTTTGTAATGGGTATATAGTAATATCACTTTGTGCTTTAGATTTCATCTCCCTCATGACTAATAATGTCAAGTATTTTTTCATGTGTTTAGTTGTTTTGTGTGAAGTGTCTATTCAAATTATTACCCTTAAATATGCCAATCTTAATAAATGGTGCTTGTGGTCTTAAAAAGAATGTGTATTCTGCTGTTGTAAGATAGATTGTACAATAAATGTCTATATCTAATTGATTTCATGTCTACTTATCTATCAATTATTGAATTTTTCAGTATTTGTACTTTTACAATACTATATTTTGACAGTATTTGCACAATAGTAATTGTAAAATTTCCTATTTCTTCTTGTATTTTTAAATGTGTTTTGCTTTTTATATTTTCCTTCACAGATTTTTAAATAAAGCATTTAAGATTTTTATGTCCTGTTGATAAATTGACCCATTTATCATTATGAAATGACCATCTTTATCAGGTAATATTCTTTTCCCTGAAATCAACTTTTTCTGATATTTATATAGCCACTCCAGATTTCTTTTGATTAATGTTAGCTGTCTCCATCCTTTTACTTTCAAAGTACTTCTGTATTTGTATTTAAAGTAGGTTTCTGTTTTGCTACATATAATTAGATTTCACTTAAAAAAAATCTAATCCATCAGTCTCTGCATTCTAATTGGAATGTCTTCACCTTATCCACTAATGTGCTTTTGGATATGGTTGAGTTTGAGTCTACTATCTTGCTACTTGTTTTCTGGTTGATTAATCTGTTCTTTATACCTTTTTGTCTCCTTTTCTGCCTTCTTTGGAGAGTTATGCATTTTTCCTGATTTATCTTATCTCATTTGTTTGTTATTAAGCCCTAATTACTTCTTCCAGTAGTTGTTAAAGGTATAAAGTATACATGTTTAACTTATTGCAGTCTTCCTTCAAGTAATATTCTATCATTTCACACATAAGAATATTATGATAGCATTTTCCATTTCTCCTCCCATCTCAGATTTTGTGCTATTGTCTTTGTGTGTTCCACTTAAATATACATTATAAACCACATAATACATTGTTGTTATTTTTGCTTTAAGCAGCCCCCTTTTAAAGATATCTTTAAAAGTAATAAAATACGTATTTTATATTTATCTGTACACTTTCCATTTCCAGTGCTTTTTATTTCTTTTTGTAGTTCCCTGTTTCTCTCTGGTCTTATTGCTCTTCTTCCTGAAAGACTCCCTTTAATTTAACGTTTCTTTAACTAATTCATGGGAATGAATTCTCTCAATATTTTTTTTTTCTTTGCGGTACGCGGGCCTCTCACTGTTGTGGCCTCTCCAGTTGCTGAGCACGGGCTCCGGACGCGCAGGCCCAGCAGCCATGGCTCACTGGCCCAGCCACTCCGCAGCATGTGGGATCCTCCTAGACCGGGGCACAAACCCGCATCCCCTGTATCAGCAGGCAGACTCCCAACCACTGCGCCACCAGCGAAGCCCTCAACATTTTATGTCTGATAAGGTCTGTATTTCACCATCGTTGTGAAAACAACTTTTTTTGCAGAGTGTAGAATTCTAGGTTGACAGTGTTTTCCTATCAGTTCTTTAAATTTGCTCCATATCCTCTGGCTTGCATTATTTCTGACACAAAGTCTGTTGTCATTCAGCATCTCTGGCCTCTACTCACTCACTCCCTCAGTTTTGACAACGAAAAATGTATCTGGACATTGTTCAATATCCCCTGGAGAGATTAAAGTAGTCCCCAGTTTAGAACTACTGATTTATATTTATCATATCTTTTGTTCTCTAGTTGTCTTGTGCTTTTTAACTGGCTGAAAGTAATTTTATCATGAGGTACCTTGCAGTAGTTTCCTTCATGTTTCTTGTGGTTGGTATCTTTGAGGTTCTTGAAACCCTGGCCTTATAGTTTTCATCAATTTGGAACTTTTCAGTCGTAAGTTAAAAAAATATTTTTCTATCTTCTTTCCTTTCTTTGCTCCATCAGCAGCTTCAATTACATGGACATAGCCTGCTTGAAGTTGTCCCGCATCTCACTCATGTTCTGTTAATTTTTTCAGTCTTTTTTCTCTCTGTGTTTTATTTTGGATATTTTCTATTGCTATGTCTACAAGTTCACTAATCTTTCACTCCACAGTTTCTAATCTGCTGTTAATCCTGTGAAAGTGTTAGAGATATGATGAATAACTGCTTTGGTGGTAGGAGAGTGCTACTGATGTGCTGAAATCATCCTAACCTCATAGAGTTTTTGGAAGGAAGGAATTCTGTGATCCAGACATGGGGTACATAGGAGAGCACCACAGGCTATCATGTTGGTTTATGTTCTCTGCAGAATGAGGTGCTAAGTGGAGCTGTATCATTATTAGTGGATAGGAAAAGAGAACCAGCAACTACAAGGAAAAGATATGCATCTTCTTGGGTAAAGTGTATTCCAGAATGGAATGCAGGCAAAATATCTTTGAATAGCCTCTAAAAATGCTCCAAAACACTGTCAACTTTAATCTTCTAAACATCTACTCAAGTACACCAACTCTGCCAAGACCAGAGCATGAACTCAACCATCCAGATAGGAATTCACCTGTCCTCTGTACCTGTTCTCCCTCTCCCAACTTCAATCAAAGTAGCAGGTAATGAGGAAGTGAGCAAAGAGAGAATAGATAGCAGAAGCACCATGCCTCCCATCTCCACCACTTCCAAGCAACTGCACAAAATATAGGAAAGAGGAGATTTAATTGTAAATTAAGCAAAGAGTTTTTTTCTTATTGGAGCATAGTTGCTTTACAATATTGTTTTAGTTTATACTGTACAGCAAAGTGAATCAGCTATACGCATATATATATATCCCCTCTTTTTTGGATTTCCTTCTCATTTAGGTCACCACAGAGCACTGAGTAGACTTCCCTGTGCTATACAGTAGGTTAAGCAAAGAGTTTTGATCATCACATAGTGTAACACATTCTAAGTATTGAATTGTGACTAGGTTGTAACTGAAATTAACCCCAAAGAGGTTAGCTGCCTCTTTAAGATGTACAGCTACTAACTGAAAAAGTTAGAATATAAAACACAGATCATTTCAATTCTAATTCCCATACCATCTAATAACCAAATGATCCAAGTCTCTGTATTTCATATAAAGAGCCACAGCATAAAAAGATTTCTAGGGCAAGGGACATAACCCTCAGCTTTCCAACCTACAAATAGGATTAATAGTAACTGTTGGTTCAATTGTCTTATAATCTCATTCAGTCAAACAAAATTCAGTGCTATGTTTAGAGACCTTATATATTCTCAATATTTTAGGACAATTCTGTGTAACACGTTCTTTTAGTCATCAAATTATTGAATATGAACTAAATGTATATTTTTTACAATATTTTATGTAAACAAACTTAGAATTATCCTTTCTCAGATGATGCATCACATTTTAAAATTCATTCATTGATACATATAACAAAGAGGTACCTGAGCCTTCCCATGAGCCTGGCAGAAGGCTAAGTGTTAGGAATATAGCAGTGATCAACACAGCCACAGTCCATGCATAATGAATTGTATAATCCTGCAAATAAAATGTATAGGAACAAGAAACTGCAACTGTAAATTTTATTACAAAACATAAGTGCAACATGTTTATAATAGGAAAGCCTAATCTGCTTACAAGTGTTAGGGATGGTTTTCCTAGGGAAGTGATATTTAGGTTGAGTCCAAAGAAGGTGAGTAGGAAAAAACTAAATGAAGATGGGATTGAAGATGGAGTAGGGGACTGCTTAGGTCACTAATATACATTTGTCACATATCAATCAATATAGCCTGGGGCAGGTTGTGTTGTTGGAATTTTAGTTTTTTATAATTATAAAATGATTTGGTTTTTGTTTAAAATGCAAATGGTATGAAAGAGAGATATAAAATATAAATTAAAATCTCCCTACAATTTCTGTGACTGCAACTTACAGCTTGGGGTATGTCTTACAAGATTATTTTCAATTTACCAAATATTATGGACACATAAACAACTCAGATAGGATCATACTATAATAAGGTTCTACCTGTACCATAAAACTTCTAATGGACCTCTATTTATGTCAATAAATATAAATGTAAACAAACTTTTTCTGTGTTTATGGAGTATCAAAATTGATTGTCAACATTGTTTCCATTAAAAAAAATATTACCAACTATGCTGGAATAATATTCTTTGTATACATTTTATGCATTTTCCTGATTATTTCCAGAATAAATTACAAGAGTTGGAATTCTGGGTCAAATTTAAAATTTGACCTTTAGAGAAGGCAGTTTATAAATCATATAAATTCTGTAGGTAATATGTTGACTTTTTATATAATGGATTCTCATTCATTTCTTACCAAGAAATACATTATAATAAAATATATCTGAAGGCCCTTTGGTTGTACTCCATGTTTATTCAGAATATCAACCCACTAGGATACATAAATATGAGGCCAATTGGCCAAAATGAAACAAAAATGCCCAAATGTAATTAATCAACTTTCACTAGCTTCATAGGAATATTGCAGAGGGAAGTAGTGACACTAGATGTGGGCTTTGTTTGAGTGATAATTACTAACCAAAAAATAAAATGTAAATTTACTGTTTCAATTTTAAGATTTGCTTTTCTTGCATTTAGCCTGGTGTCTTTGGCAGTTTGATTCCTGCAGTATAACTTTGGATAATATTGATAAATTTTGACACAATTTGGCATACTAAAATATACTTCTCTTGATTTGAGATAACCTGCCATATTGAAACAAAGATATGGACAATACGTTTTAAAAATAATTAACTTGCAATTTAGAGAGATATCATCAGGTCACTCAAAACTATATTATTACCCAGCACTGAGCTATATTTTAGATTTGCTAATTGATGGGATTGTTTGTGGATAATGGTGGCAGTCCATTTACAAAAAGAAATGTAGTTCAATTTCCTTTATTATGTTACTATGGTCTGAATATTTGTATACCCCTCAAATTAATATGTTGAAATCCTAAACCTCCAAAGATGATGGTACTAGGAAATGGGGACTTTGGGGGGTATCTTATAAAAGAGGTTCCAGAGAGATCCCTAGCCTCTTCCACCATGTGAGGACACACTGAGAAGGTGCTGGTTATAAACTAGGAAGAGGACTCTCACCAAAGAATGCGACCATGTTGACGCCTTGATTTTGGACTTCTGACATCCAGAGCTGTGAGAAATAAATTTCTGTTGTTTATAAACTACCAGGTCTGTGGCATTTTGTATAGCAGCCCAACAGACTAAGATACATATAAATATCAACTTTAAAATCTGATGTTATAATGGAATTTCACTTGTTTTTATTTAAACAAGAAATTTCACCTTGAATCAGAAACTCTGGCCCATAAAATAAGTAGAATTTTTGAAATAAGTACCTGAAAACTATGCTCTCATTTCAATACTGGCCATCTTTTATTTATGAACTGTAATTCATCCTTTGTCTCTGACAACATAGGCAAAGTTAAAGTTATCCTATCAACAAGAATATCAAAATAAACATGATGATTGTGATTGATTCCAGACCCATTGCTCTAGTTATGAGGCAAAACTTGATGCCCAGAGAGCCTTTACTGAATTATGAAGGAAAATCTGCTAATCTACCCCTCCCAACTGCCTTTGTAAAGTGGCCCCTGTCACATAGTGATATTCTTTCTTTGGATCCATTAATGGCTTCAGTTAGCTAAGGTGAAGTGATGAGAGTTGCTTATTTCCAATAGCTATTTATCTAATTGATGCAATTTTTAAAATAAATGTATTTCTTTTATTATTTCTTTATAGTTTTTGGCCGCATTGGGTCTTTGCTGCTGTGCACGGGCTTTCTGTGGTTACGGTGAGCGGGGGCTATTCTTCACAACGGTGCGTGGGCTTCTCATTATGGTGGCTTCTCTTTTTGGGAGCACGGGCTCTAGGCACGCGGGCTTCAGTCGTTGTGGCATGTGGGCTTAGTAGTTGTGGCTCATGGGCTCTAGAGCGCAGGCTCAGTAGTTGTGGCCCACAGGCTTAGTTACACCACGGCATGTGGGATCTTCCCGGGCCAGGGCTCAAACCTGTGTCCCTTGCATTGGAATGCAGATTCTTAACCACTGCACCACCAGGGAAGCCCCTAATTTAATTTTCAGAGTAAAATTTTCAGAGTTTATCCTAATATCCAAGTGCTGGACATCTCTTTACACAGCCCTACTCACAGTACTTGTTGGTTTTTTACCATGCATAAACTTTCACAAAATGTTGGGATATGTTTTTGGAAATGTGTCATCTTGGCTGTGGCTGTTAGGCTCTCACAGGCTAGAGAGTGCAAAATGGTTTATCATCCTGCTTCAATAAAACATAATAGGTATAAATCAGAAGTACAAAGATTCCACATGGCATGGTGCATTTGATTTCAGAGCTATGTTTTTCTCGTTGGAAAAGTAATATTTAGTCATTGTCAAAACTTTGGAATATAAAGAACTGTATAGAGAAATAAATGAAAATCACCCATGCATTTAACTCCTTAAAAAAACCACTCTTAACAACTTCGTATATGTCCTAACAGTCTTTTTCTGTACATATATTTTTCTAAAGCTGTGATGATACTGTAATTGTTTTACGTCCTGCCTAAACATTTCCTCTTGTCACTAAAACTTTCTCATGACTATTTTTCTACAGCACTTATGTATTTATTGAGCATGCAGTGGGTTCTCAATGAATGTTCAAAAGATGTCTCTGCCCAGACCTCCTTTAACGGCTAATTATCTGCTGCATCTCTTCCTCTTTAATTGCAACTCCTCATTGCAGCCTTTAGTATTGCTATCCACCTCCTTCCCCCACCAACAGTTTATTTTGAAAAGATTTCAAACCTATTATTTAAAGCAATAATAGTACAGTCAACACCCTTGTACCCTTCACCTATGTTCACTTATTGTCAGCTTCTGCCACATTTGCTCTTTCTTTTATTCTTTTTGCATCAATATACACTTTTTATTGAGTCATTTGAAAGCAAGTTAGACTTCATGACATTTTGCCCTTAAATACTTTAGCACATATCTGCTAAGAACAAGAGCATTCTCCTACATAACTACAAAGCATTTTTACACCTGAGAAATATAATATGTATGAAAGAATGATATCAAACCTGGATATCCGATTTATACACATTTTCCCCACTGTGCAAACTATGTCCTTGATAGCTATTTCTGTTATTTTTCTTTCTGTTGTTGCAAGATTCAATCACATATCACTCAATGCATTTATTTTTTATTTATTTAATTTTTTTGGGTGTATGGCTTACAGGATTTTAGCTCCCCGATGAGGGATCGACCCGTGACCCCTGCAGTAGAAGCGTGGAGTCCTAACCACTGGACTGCCAGGGAATTCCCTCAGTACATTTAGTTTCATGCCTTTTCCTGAACATTTTGGTTGTGGTGTAATATATTATGCAGTGTCACAATTTTACCATTTCCTCACTGTTGAATAATTATACTGTCATAAGTAAAATTTTAAATTCATGAAATTAATATATGTTCATAATATAGAAATAAAAAATACAGATGAAAAACTAAAGATGCTTAAATGTTGATATATATTCATTCTGCTATGCTATATGCATGGGTAGAGATTTATATAAAAATGTTTACAAGAACATGATCATAAAAATATATGTATTTTATATATGTATATTATACACATGTATGCATGCATATAAATTTTGGGGGGTAACAGTATGTAGGGAAGTATTTCTACATCAAGAAATAGTCCTCAATTATTTCATTCTAATGGCTGCTTAGCAGTTCTTTACTAATTTCATAATAATTTAATCAAGCTCCTATTTTTATACAATTAAGATTTCAGCATTTTTAGAAAGCAATAATTAGCATTATTTTAATTAAGTTATTTTAACATATTAGTCTTTATTTCTTTAAGATATATTGCTAACTTTGAGACTGATGAATTAGAGTCATATTTTTAAGGCTTTTGTTCTGTATTGCCAGATTGCTTCAGAGATTGTTATCTATTTCTACTTCTATCACAAATTTGTAGAGTCTTTGGAAGACTATAATTTTTATTTTTCCAAAATGGTTGAACCATGTGTCCAATACACTGTTCAATAAAACTTTCTCTGCCATATGATTTGAAATGCTTAATTTAGCACAGTAATTCTCAAACATTTTGGTTTCAGAACCCCTTTATGCTCTTAAGTATTATTGAGGACCTCATAGACCTGCTTATGGAATTTAAACAACAAAAACAAGTTATACCTCTCAATATTTACTATTTTAAAAATGAAAATTCAGAAATTTGTGTAATATTTATTTATTGAAAAATAATAATAGACCCCTTTTATATGTTAATATAAATAACATTTCATAAAAAAATAATATTTCCAAAAGAAAAGCATTTTAGTGATCTGAGTAGCTTTGTCTTGTATTTTTGCAAATATCTTTAATGTCTAACTTCAGACAAGACAGCAGGATTCTCTTATCTGGGTCTGTATTGAATCTGTTGCAACAGCACATGCTACACAGCCTCTGGAAAACTCTATTGTATGTCGTAAGAGAATGAGAGTGAAAAGGGCAAATACTATTTTTAGTACGTTTTAAAAATACCTTTGATCTTATGGACTTTGGAAGAGTCTCATGGACTTGAGGGGTCTCCAACACACACTTTAAGGACCACTTCTTTAGCTTACAATAAAAGTGGGTTAAAGCAGTGTCTAAGAATGTGGACTCTGGGAGCCAGACTGCCTAGATGCAAACTGAGCTTTCACAAATGAGTTGGGTGGCTTCAGGCAAGTTATTTATGCTCTACCAAGCTTTATCTGTAAAAAGGAGCTAATAACAGTGCCTACCCCACAGGGTAGTGGTGAGAAGGAAAGGAATTAATGTTGTCATAGGTTTAAAAACATACCTGGTACAGGGTTAATGCTGTATGTGTGTGCAAGCTGTATATTTGAGTATGATTCTGTATTTTCCTTTTTTTTCATGGATCTATCTATTTATGTAGCAGTCCCATACTGTTTTAATAAATATAACATTAAGATATGTTTTTAATATCTGGTAGGGCACACCTTCTTCATTAATATTCATTTTCAGAATATCTTGGCTGTTTAGCCAAGCGTGTTTACTCTTTTAGATCATTTTACCAAGTTCTCATAATATTGAGAATTGAACAGAATTACATAATAATTAAAATTAATTTGGCTGGGGTTCATATCACTATAATATTAAGCTTTGAAAATCCAAAATAGGGTATTTATTTCCATTTATTTATGTAGACATTTTGAAATCTCAGTAATTTGTAAATAACTCAAGCACTAAAGTTGCTAGGCAATCATGGAAGAGTCTCTATCATGAAAAGATTTCCATTTTTAAAACTGAGAAATGAAACTTCAACTTAGAAAAGATTTAATAAAGCCTTTAATAAGAATGGTTTTTATAAATGTTAAAATAAAAATGTTCAATGTCTTTGGTGGGGCTGGATGTTTAGCTGTGTGATCAGCAGTGTTTTAATTTGGGTAGATAACTCCTCTGTGAAATAATCCACATTTCTATGATCAAAATGTTCTTATTATAAGCAATAGGAATAGATTTTCTTTTACACTATTTTTTTATTTCATCAGATAATCATAATTAACATTACATATCAATCCTGCATATTTATAGTCTTACCTGATTACAAGACCAGCAAAGAATGATATTGTTAATTGCATATGTGGTCAGCAGTAGTTGGAAAATTTTTCATCGATGTAGAAAACAGCCCAGAACCACCTGAATTAGAATAAAACCAAATCAGAATATGTAAGTGACAGTTCTACCATTAGATGTAGAAGTACTATTTTCAATGAATATTTATAAGTAAACACTGCTTATTTTAAGTACACAATTTATTGAATACCTACTATGTTTCCCTTGAGTGCTGAATGGTTAAGTCATTTGCTGGAGATAAATCATACAGCTATGAAGTAACCACCCAATTTTGAATCCAAATCTGTTTGACTTCAAAGGCTGTGCATATCATAATTACGTGCATTCTTTCTCTAGGGGAATTGGAGGCCCTTTGACGCTGCCAAAGTCTTCTGAGAATAAGGAGAGGCTGTTCACAAGTGGTTACTCCTGTGTGAGGCTTTAAAAACCCTTTCATTTTTCAGGGTTCCCCCAGTCCTGTAAAGGCCCCTTCATGCCTGCTTTAAAGTACTCCACTTATTGCCAGTAGAGTCACTGTGGCCAGAATGGCAGTCAAAGTTCCCTTCTTATTGCTTCTCTAAACACATTTTCCATCAGTCCTTATGGCTGCTCCCTATCCACACCCCTTCCCTTTTCCTTTTTTCTTCCCACTACTTACTCTTTTTTTTTCGGTACACGGGCCTCTCACTGTTGTGGCCTCTCCCATTGCGGAGCACAGGCTCCGGACGCGCAGGCTCAGCGGCCATGGCTCACGGACCCAGCCGCTCCGCAGCATGTGGGATCCTCCCGGACCGGGGCACGAACCCGTGTCCCCTGCATCGTCAGGCGGACCCTCAACCACTGTGCCACCAGGGAAGCCCCCCACTACTTATTCTTTACTTCACGTATTTATTCACTCATACACAAGTATCTGTGGAGTGTCTACCATGTGCCTTAGTGCAGTTAGAAATGCTGTTACCTTTCCACCTTCCCCTCTTCTACCCTTTCTCGGTCTCCTCTTACCAAAGTCACATTGTTTATGCTAAGGCTATGCGGTTTATGGGTGATCTGAATTAATCATCTGCAGGAAGCAAAGGTAAAAATTTTGCCTGACACAATGCCACGAGGACTTAAAATATAGGCTTGCTTCTAATTACTCTGTTTAGTGACCTTGGTAAAAACTTTATTTACTCTGACTTCAGACCACTATTTTGAATTCCTGTGAATATATTTAACTGTTTTCTAAGGTTGGGTATTGATTAACTTCATCAATATTGGATCACCTCCCAGTCCTGCAGTCTCCACAGGTGCAGGCTCACTTGTATTGTGTTAAATTGCATGCTACCTCAGGGAAACCTCTTGTGACATAAATACTAACATTACACAGTTATCCAGAGTTTATCCTTTCACTCTTTTCTATCAGGAAAATTTGAATCATTTGTTCCACTATTAAATGGTACTCATTAAACAGTAACCTCCTTGTGGAAAAAAATAAAAATGTTTTTCACAGAACTTTTCCAGGAAAAAAAAAGGTAACCTTTCATAATTCAAAGCAATGCGGATTAAAAATCTAACCCTTTACATGGAGTATAAAAATCCACTCTTTGACAATACCTGCTTCCAATTCACCTATTAATTTATGGATGCCATAAGTCATTAACTAGAAATTATGATATCACATTTACTGCCAATTTAAAAAATGTCAAAACCATGGTCCTATAGCAGTAGCAATAAAATATTGCATTGAGAAAAATCAATTTTCTACTGAAGGATTGGGTGAATAGGTCAATGTTCCCAGACTGAAAATATACATTTGACTTTATGAACACAGTGCATTTATATACACTCAAAACAAAAATGCTAGCATGAGAGGATAAAAAGATTTATTCCTAAGAGTCTGAATTAATCATACATCTAACTTTACTACTTCATTAAACTTGAATAAAGCTCATGGGTTTAATTTTTTAAGGAATATAAATTATTATCATTTTTTTCTGATCACCATGGTAAGGTGATAGTAGACTTGGTAGGAAAATAGTAGAGTTGATTTTTCATGTGTTAACAAAATCTTTTCAAAGGTGCAAAAATTAAGACAGCAAATGAAAAATATCAAACCAAGTGTTTGTTATGTTATAATATTTAATAGGAAGTTATCTTGGCACTCTGACAAATCCTAACATATTTTGCTGAACATCTAACTATTAAAGTGTAGACCTCCTTGAAGTATACAACACCAGCTTTTTATCTGTATGCCTACAAATACAAATAATATCAAGGCCATAACGACCATATAAACTGAGAAAATTGTCCTCTGGTAGGAGAATTTAGAGACTACTGCACAAATACTGATGATAATAGAGCAATACACCGTGAGTATGAGGAGAGCCATCCTACATGAAGCAAGGACTACTTGATTCAGATGAGATCTCTCAGCTGCCCTTTTTCATCCAGGTTAACTCTTCTACTTACTCTCACCACTGGGTTCTAGCCTGTCCAAAGCCTGGGACTGACTGATTTACTGACTAATATTTATTTAAATGTTTTGCTAGTAAGCAGTTTATATAAACTTCCTGTTTGGTGCAGAAAATGGCCTCATCTGCATTTTTTTCTCAACTTTATCTCAAAGCCCCTCATTCTTCTTATGGATATCCCTGCCTGCCAGTTTTGACCTCTGGTCAGTGTTGGTTCTTTCAGTCTTTGTCTTGTCTGCCTCAATTCCTGAACAATGCAAAATTCTAATTCTCAATGTCCATCCACTTGCCACTGATAAAAACTCTTGTTTTGTCCTTTACTACCATTTCAGGTGCTTCTAGATTTCCTCTAACTTTGGTCTCTGGGTCCTCTGAGATGTCTAGTAATATTCCCATCACTATTCTCAGTCTTGGTAGCCCACCTGTTTCTGGCCAAAGCTCACTGTGGTTCAGCAGGATGATTGGATCAGAGTTTGTTTTTATATTGTACTATCTTTCCCCTGACTACTTGTATTTAAAACTAAAAATCACACTGGGAACTTAAAATGAATGAAGGAATGAACAGCATACATATAGGGAGAAGTTCCAGAAAGTGGTTGGTTGGTTGATGATTTGTTTATAGCAAAAGCCTCCCCCTGACAACTCTCCCCTCCTAAGATTTAGCAGTCTGACTTTGTTCTTGTTTTTCAGTAAAGTGCTAAGATCAAAATAAAATTCACTGTCCCCAGGACCAAAGCACTCAATAGTAAGTGTTCGATAAATATTTATTATTGATTGCCACTTTTGACATTTCTGGAATCAAATGGTCTCATTAAGAGCAAATTCAAGCACATTTAAAACATTAAGAAATACTTAGAAAAAAGAAGTCATCTGATGTTCTAAGTGACTTTGCTGTTTTTCTCATGGAGAAAGAAGAAAGAAATAATAGAATAGCCTTAAATCAATTTTAGGATTTTCATGAACTTTCAATGTAGCAACTCTTTAAAATGGTACCATTATGCTGTAACGTTGGATAAAGCACATGTTTCTAATGCTACCTCTTCATCTGTAAAATATGAGAGATGGACAGCAGAATTAAAAATGACCATTTCCGACCCCAAATCCCATAGATGTATGATTTTAAACACAAAGGTATATTGGATATATTGAAAATGTGTTGCAGTGGCAATCATGCCTTATCACATATACTATTCAAAGATTCATTGTTTTTTATGCAACAGTAAGTTATTTTTCAAGAATTAATCAAACTGACATTTATAATTTAAAGAATCCTTAATATTGAATGAAAACAGTTTTTTAAAATAAATTTATTTATTTTTGGCTGTGTTGGGTCTTCATTGCTGCGCGTGGGCTTTCTCTAGTTGCGGTGAGCGGGGGCTACTCTTCATTGTGGTGCGCGGGCTTCTCATTGCGGTGTCTTCTCTTGCTGCGGAGCACGGTCTCTAGAGTGCAGGCTTCAGTAGTTGTGGCTCTCGGGCATAGTTGCTCCGCAGCATGTCGGATTTTCCCCGGACCAGGGCTCAAACCCATATCCCCTGCATTGGCAGGCAGATTCTTACACTGCGCCACTTAGGGAAGGGTCATGAATACAGTTTTAAAATTGACAGAAATCCAATTGATAAAGTGTCTTTGATGAGGTTTAAAAATTTAGGATGAATTTTGATATTGATAAGGAAGTTAAAATCAAGCATAAGTTACCTATGCTAGGAGAAAATAGTATATTGCCTGAGTTTTGTACAGGCCAAAGATCATAAATAAATACTTGAACTTTTAAATGTACTCAGGCTGAAAGTTGAAAACATAATTGATTTGTAAAGTTAAAAACTATTTTTATAAATTTGTAACTTGAATTGCCACTTATCTTTATAAGAATCACTTGAATTTTTTCTTTTAGTTTAGATACTTGCCTTAATTATATTATTCTTCAAACGTAAAATAATGTTCTAAAAATGAATGTCCCTTGTTATTTTGGCAATTCTTGAATGACAGGAGAAAATTATCACAGAAATTACCTTAATATATAGGTTTTGTTCTGATTACAGCCTTCCCTTAAAATTTAAACATAATTCAATAGTGCTTTACATCAAAGAGCACAGAACAAGGAGTTCCACTGCAATAACCAGCTCTTCCACTAACTTAATGTGTCTTTTGAATATCAATTCACTTCTGTGGACCTAAATTTTATCCTATTACAATAAAGGTGTTGCCTTAGATAAATATATCTGAAGCTGTGATTCTAGTGATTTCAGTTAGTGTAAGATAATAAAAGTATCTATTTCAATTTTTATTTTTAAAAACATCAATACTATAACCATTCAAACTTTTCCCTTTAAAATGGAACGGTATTAGAGCCTGCGTGCTTGCACAATGGCAGAATGTCTCCACATCAATGTTTTGCCAGTAAAAATACTTCTTGATTTCAATACCCAAACTTCCCAGAATGTAAATATCCTTCACTACATTTTTCATCTAATGTTTATATGGAAATTTTATATCAATATCCCCAGAGCTCAATACAACATTTAAAAAAAAGTTTAATGGAAAAAGTCTAGAAATGTAATCTAATTATAATTAGTAGTAAATATAGATTATTTGAAAAGTGTCAGCGGAACATCAATAAAGTGATTATGCATCTCAAATGCTGCTGGTATTAAGGGAGGCCATGGTACTACATACACAGAGATGTGGGCCTTTTGTTTTGTTTTTTACAAATATGTGAATTATTTGATGGTTTCAAAATGTTTTCCATGTTCCCAATGTAATAGTTTGTTATTATATGTAGACTTTTTCTTTTTCTTCCGTTCTAGCTTTGATTAGGAGTTTGGAGTTGACCAGCAACGCTTTACAGTTTTTCCTTTTAAAGTGATGGGAATGCCTCCTGGCTAGATTTATTTATATTTTGCACAGAATATCTAAATGGATTAATAATATTAAGCTAGAGACTGCTATATATAAATTTTTACTTTTATCACATGTTAGTTAATATATACCTATAAATAAAACATTTGTTAAAGGTGGAAATTATAAGGGAAACAAAGAAGTATCTGACGGAAGAGTGATTAATCTACAATAAGGCCTTCTCTAGCTCACTGGAAGGGTTTAACAATAATTGTTTTTAATGAAATGTATGGAATAAGCTTGAAATAGGATAATTAGGTGTGCCAGTAGTGAAGGGAAAAAAAGCATTGGGGGAGGGGCAAAACCTCATATTTATTGAGTTCTAACTATGAGCCAGTCAGTGTGCTAGACACACTGTGCATGCTGTCCTTATACATCTTTACCAAAATGCTATTAGGTAATTAGTAGTATCTTCATCTTAACAACTGAGAAAGCAGAAGATTTGAGAGAAGATGCCAAAATGTTGATACCAAGTGATTTCATATTATCAACTGCAAATACACAGCATGAAACTTTCATTTTTAAAAAAATTGTCTACAAATGTTTAGGGGTTGTTTACTAGGGGGCAGTCACTCACTCAGCAGGTACTGAAGACCCAGTGATAAAAAAATATATATATATATATATATATATCTTGTAATAACCTATAATGGAAAAATATCCAAAAGAAAAAGAATCACGTTGCTATACAAGTGAAACTAACATAGCATTGTAAATCAACTATACTTCAATAAAAAAAATTTAAAAACTCTTACAACAAAATTTTTATGCAATAAATTCCATATTTGACTAAACTACAAAAAAAATTATAATATGCGTATGAAAAAAAAAGTAGAACCCTGCCTTGCATCTCCTTACTATTCAGTTCTGCTACACAGAGTAAATCACTTTCAACTGGTTTAGCTGTTTCTCCTGGTATTTATGCCCATTTAGAAAAATATACTACTGTGTTGGTTCTTATCAATTTTAAGCATTACTATTGATTGTTACAGTAGATAAGAAGTTAACTCCCTTACATCACCATTCAATTCCTCATTCTCTAAGAGAGTTAGTTTATTATGCATTCTGTGATATTATGGAAAGAGTGTTGTCTACCTCAGATCCACATAGGGAGCTATAATTACATTTCTTTTGTTGCACACTCTTTCTTTAGATTTTCCTAATTTTCACATAGTACCTCATTTTCCTTTTTTATGTAGAAGACAATATTCCTGATCATAATTTTCTATCAAAGCTGTCATAGGTTTGACTTGTTTTCTAGTGCTCTGTCATATTGTTAATTTTGAGATTGCATCATTTTCCAGAAGACCTTCTTGTTTCAGGCTTCAAAAGACCTCAATCAAAATGAAACTGAGTATTCTTCATACTCACGGCACATTCCTGTGCCAAATCATCTCTTTTCTAGATCTCATGTTTTCCTTTACTTACTCTACTTTCAAAATTTCCAGAAGCATCCTATAAAACACTTTGTGGATGTTAATTTTATAAAAATAAACTTTTTATTTTAAAATAGTTTTAGATTTTGAGAAAAGTTGGAAGGACAGTACAGAGAGTTCCCCTATGCCCCACATCCAGTTTCCCCTGTTATTAACAGAGTACATGACTATGGTACATTTGTCACAACTAATGAGTGAATATCGATATTATTAACTAAATCCACACTTTATTTGGATTTTATTAGTTTTTTTCCCTAATGTTCCATTTCTATTCCAGAATCCCTTCCAAGATACCATATTACCTTTAGCAGGCATGTCTCCTTATGCTCCTCTTGGCTATAATATTTCAGAGTCTTTCCTTGCTTTGATGATCTTGACAGTTTTGAGGAGCACCGGTCAGGAATTTTGGAGAATGTCCCCCAATTTGGAATTGTCTGATTTTTTTTTTCTCATGATTAAACTGGGTAATGTGTTTTGGGGAAAAAGTGTCATTTCATTACATCTTATCAAAGGTGCACATTATCAACATGACTTATCACTGATGATATTAAACTCAATAATCTGGTTAAGGTAGTGTTTGCCAGGTTTCTCTCTTGTAAAGTTATGTTTTCCTCTTTTCCATATAGTACTCATTAGAAGCAAGTCATTAAGTGCCACATGTCACTTAAGGAGTAGAGAGTAAAGCTCTACTTTCTTGAGGGGGGGAGTAGCTAATAAGCTATTTGGAATTCTTCTATGCAAAAGAGTTGTCTCTTCTCCCCATGTAAGAAAAATTTTAAGTCTTTGTATGTCTGAAAATACCTTTATTCTGCTCTCACGCAATTGATTGTTTTACCTGCTACAGATCCTGAGTTGAAATTAACTGTCTCTCAGTTTTGAAAACATCACTTTCAGGTAAGAAATCCAATGTCCTTTGTATTTCTATTCCTTGTGTATGTTCACTCTGGAAGCTATTGGGATCTCCTTTTTAACGTTGGTGAGATGAACTTTTATGATGCTGCACCTTTTTTGGAGGGTGAGGGTAACATTCAATGATATCTTTCAATCTGATGACATTTGATCTTCAACTCTGGATAATTCCCTCCATTATTTTGATAGTTCCCACTGCCACTCCCCATTTTCTCTTCTCTACCTTTCAGGAACCCTTCTTGGTCAAGGGTTTAACAGGCTATTTTTTTCCTTCCTTGTTTCATTTCTTTGTCATTTTCTTTTACTTTCTGAGAAATTCATTTAGCTTTATCTTCCACCCTTCTTCTAAAATTTTGGTTTGACTATCTCACTCATGTTTTCAGATTATTTTTTCATGGCATCATGTTCTTTGATGGAAGCAATAATTTCTCTTATCTATCCAATATCATGGTGTACTGTAATGTTTCTTTAAAATTTTTAGCTTTTCCTGTCTCATCTCTATTTTCTCATAATTCTTTTTATTTGTATGTGTTTGTTTGTTTCTTAGGCTCCCTCATTCATTTGAAGGTTTGGAGGTTTTCCTCAAATGTCTCCTCATTCATATTTTCAAGTGTAGTTCTTAAAAGCAGCAAATTTTAGTTGCAATCCCACTATCATAATTTGACAGACTTGGGTGATCCTTTCTCTTAGACCTTTCAGTTTCTCCAAAGAAGAGGGTTTTTTTTACTCAGTTCCGGTATACTGTCCCATCCTTCTGGTATGCTTAGATCCAAGCATCTTCTGTTTAAATTATATTAAGGATATACCTCCAGACCACATCTGTGAGATTTGGAATTTGACTGGCTACTGGAGGAGAAGAGGGCACCAGATTCTTAAACATCTCTCTATTTTTAGTGAGGTACCCCACTCACATATCTGTTGCAGCAGGTAACTCCAAGCCTCCATCATCTCAGGGGTTCTTTGTGCAAGTCATCTTTTTTTTTTTTAATTTTTATTTATTTTTGGCTGTGTTGGGTCTTTGTTGCTGCGTGCGGGCTTTCTCTAGTTGCAGAGAGCGGGGACTACTCTTCGTTGCTGTTCATGGGCTTCTCATTGTGGTAGCTTCTTGTTGTGGAGCACGGGCTCTAGGCACGCGGGCTTCAGTAGTTGCAGCATGTGGGCTCAGGAGTTGCAGCATGCAGCCTCAGTAATTGTAGCTCACGGGCTTAGTTGTTCCACGGCATGTGGGATCTTCCCGGACCACGGCTCGAACATGCGTCCCCTGCATTGGCAGGCAGATTCTTAACCACTGTGCCACCAGGGAAGTCCACATTCACATATTTCTTAAAGTGCATTCTGAATGTGAGATATTTTTAAATTATTGATTTACCAACGACTTGCTAAACAGTAATTATATGCCATGAACTCTTCTAGGTAATAGGGATATAACAGTGAAGAAAGCAGATAAGGTTTTCCACGAAGCTCGCATTCTTGGAGTGGGAGGTGGAGATGACAGTAAATGAGCAAACATAAATAGACAGGATCATTGTGATACGAACACATGAAGGAAAAAAAGATATGATAGACAATATCTGGCTCATGGAGTGGGAAGCATTACTTTTCAGGTATGTACATTTATCCAGTTGTTCAGGTTTTTTGGAAGGGTGTTGGACCCATTGCTGTTTCATACTTTCTTTCAAATTACTGAAATAACATAGAGAAGCCACAGTGGTTGGAGAACTCAAGCACACTGGGGACAGTCAGTGTGGTCGGCCCTTGACGGAGCCTGAACACAGGGAGTAGACAGCTTTTGGGATGTCTGCTCAGCTCACATAATCTCCCTTACTGCCATTTCTCCCATTCCCAGGATCTGGTACCCATAGTCATCTTTGTAAATCAAGACCTTACTGCTCTGGGCATATTTGATTAGACCAGGTCAGGACCAAGACCAGGTTATTGAGTTATTCCCTCAGTGTGGTTAGAAATGGAATAGGAGCTATGGGCAGCCGACTTTGACCTACCTTGTGGAAACCAATTTAATAAGACAGAAAAATGAAGCAAATGTGCTGAGAAAATCATCAATACGGGAGAGAGTTCTCGGTTACTAGGTCCCAATTGCCTTCGGGGGCTCAAATTCAGGCCTTCTCAGGCACCGCTGCTACATTCCAACTCAAATCCTCATCAGAAAAGAACATCTTAAACAATTAAGTCTAGTTTCCACAGATTTCTATTATCAAAAGAGACTATGTTGGAAAAAATCTATCAATGACAATGCATACTTCATCTGAATATTGAATATTGATAAAACGACTAATTTTAACATGGGCCTACAAGAAGTCATAAATCAGTGACACTTAACTCACTACCACTGAAGCCTAAAGAAATATTTATACTACTTACAAAATGGCTCTACTGCGTGTGATTAATTTAAACTTGCATTATTTGATTTTATTTGTAGCCCTATAAAAAATTGCAGTGCATTTTTAGGTTTGACCTGATGCCTGGTGTAATGAACTCCTGGTGAATTCCTAAACTGATCTGTAGTTAGTCCGTCTTTAAAGGGAATGTGTGCACAGGGACAATTGTGACCCAATATAATAACATTAAAATCTTAAATTTTTGTTTATCTTCTGTAAAGTGTTTTTTTAAAATTTTGGACAAGTTTACATAATGTAAAATTTACCATTGCACCATTTTTAAGTGTCTAGTTTGGTGCATTAAGTACATTCACATTGTTCTGCTAAAACACACTTACACATGCCACATGCACACAGACTAGAATCATTATTACTACTTTCACTCATTTAAAAAACTAACAATGTAAGTAACAACGTTATTAATCTGCAAGAGATAAGCAAAATTTTTATTAATTCATTCATCAAATATTTGCTTATTTTGTATCTGTCCTTTTGCTAGAAACTAGAGATTTAAAGATGAATAACACCTTATCTCTGCCTACGAAGAGTTTGCAATCAATTGGGGAGTTTGATATTTGTACAAATACTTGTAGTACAGTTTAATGTGACAGTTTATACTGAGTAAATAGGAGAAGATAAGCAAAGGTTTCACATTGGAGGAGATGTAGAAACTAAGTTAAGTGGAAAAGGCTGGGGGAAATATCCAAGCTAAGGTACCTACACAGCAAATGCATAAAAGTCTGATATAGGAAAGTATATTTGCAGAAAGCCAAGTAGTTTGGCTTGGTGGGAATCATAGTTATGTTTCCCAGACTTAGTGATCTGCATCTGAGATTTCTGATTTTTGCTATATCCGTGATACAAATATAATACTCTCATAATTTTTCCCGTATTGGCACACCATCTGTATTCATTCTTTAATACTGTCATTAATTTACTCAATTCACTTCTTAACTGAAATAAATGTATTTAAAAAGAAAGTTCTATTTCACTGCCCTAAATAATTTTTTAAAAACACACAACACTATCACTTTTTGAAAACAGAAGGGAATGCAATAAAAACAAAACAAAGAAATTATCTAATTTTAGCTATGTAACATTGACTCTTAAAAGGCTCTAGGAGATCAATGATATTTCATTACAGTCAAAATTGAACTTTCCCTCTTGAATTAACCTGAATATATGAGAGAGAATTGAAAGAGGAATGTTTTCTCAGTATGTGATTCTATCTTATTTAAGACCATCTTAGTGTATCTTCCAAAATCATTTCAAGTACTACCATTGGGACATATCTCATACTTTAGAAAAGCTGGTCTACAGAATGGTGGTGGTAGAGAGAGCAAATGGAGAGGAAAGAAGATTTCAAATATTTAAGGCCTATAGGGCCCAGCGGACACAACTGTTAAAATGTAGTATAGATTACTTACACTATATAAGAGTTAGAGAATGAGCTAGGCCTTAAAGGAGAAGTAGGGTTGTTAAGGTGGAGAGGAAAGCAGTTTATGCAAGGGAAACTTCTTTGGCAAAAATATATTGCAGATGCCCCCAAAATGGTTGCTTCCTGGTCCACTGAGACAGGAGTCAAGAAGACCATAGGTGTTGGATAGTAAAGAGAGTATTTGGAAGAAGTAAAATATCCATTTAATTAAAGAGGGTATGAAATAATACTGATTGAACTGAATTCAGCATTATTTCCCTCTAAAATCTGTTCCTCCCCCACCCCCCCGTTTTTTCTTTCAGGGAATGGTACTACTTCCTGGATGTGAATTTCTCTGGTTGCAGGACTGGAAATGATTATGAGTTTCTGCAGCAGTGAATTTGTTGCTATGTATATCTATATCCCCATATCTAATTAAACAATAAATGTTACCTATTCTATTCTCTCAACATCTTTCCAATCTGTCTTTGTACCCCAATCCATAGTTGCTGTTTTTGTTATGCATTTAGATTTCTTAAATAAGTTGATAAAGACTTTCCTGGCTGGTCAGATGGACTCCAGTTTCTCCTGCTCTAAGCTTTTCTTCAAAGAGCTTCCAGAGTGAATTTTTGCAAAATAACAAAACAAACAAAAACAATTAATTAATATGTTACTCTTCTACTCATTGTCACTCAATGGCTCTCCTGCTTTCAGAATTCAGTACAAACTCTATACCACAGCATATAAGACACCTGACAATTTGCCTTCCTCTTCCTTCAAACTTCTCCAGCCTCATCTCTCATAATGAGCCTCTTGAATGCTATGTTTTAGACCCATTGAGCTATTTGTGCTTTTTCACCATACCATGAATTCTCAACTTTCTCTGGTTGGACTATCTTCCTAAGCTGTACAGAGAGCAAACTGTCCTTGAATTAACGAACTGTCAGATAACTTTTGTTTAATTAATGAATATTGGCTAGTAGCCCAAGTCTATGAGCTAGGCCATCTTAGGAGGCTGGTGTCAAAATGGATGGATGAGCTACACCTTGTCCAGGCAGCTAGAAAGAACCGAGAAAGACCAGACAAGTCTCAACTCTGCCTCGCCTAAGGCAAGAGAGTAACTGCAAATCCATAAAAGAATGCCTTCCTTATCATCATCTACCACCATATATCTTAGGTTATTGGCAGAGGGCCTAGTGGTTATGTGATCAACAATGTAAGTGACTGGAACTTCTGGGTGAGTGGATACCATGACTTCTTCGCTCTCAGGATGCTTTTCATATTTTTCATAAAAGTAGAATAAAAAAATCTTAATCTCTGACAGATTTCAATCCCTAACTTCTTGAGAAAATTTGTACAAAGTGAAAAAAAAAATAGTGGACCTATCTATTCCAATCTGGGAAGATATACCCACCTGATCTCAAAAGATATAAAAGATGTTTACTATGTAGAATAAAGCTCAAAATTCTGTTTTAAAATTCTATATTCTAAAATTCTGTGACATAATTTTTATAACAACTTATCAATTATTAACATTCACTTTCCTCCTTGTTTTCTGGCATGGAAGACCAACTTTAAATTTCCTTGAGAGAAAGAATATATAGATCCTTAAACATAGCATTATCAGTGGCAAAAATAGAGAACAGTAATTACTTGGAAACAAGAAACTGCTCCTTCAACAAGGAGTGGATGTTGGATTTAAGCGATGGACTCCATTTGAGAAAAGTGTACCCATTAAAAAAATCAATACTTCTAGCTCTAAGGGGTCACAGAAAATGTTTTTAGATCCTGAAAAAAAAAAGAAAAAGAAAAAAGCACTTGGGAACATTTCACCTAGCAAACATTTTAAGCTTAAGGTTTGTCAGACTTTCAAACTTAAGAAGATGCAAAAAACTGTCTAAGTATTGACTGACAAAGGAATAACGGAATCAAAATATCATAAAAATGGTAACTATAGAAACAAGCTGCACAATCATATCTATGGTAGGATTGCCTAAGTCAAAAAGGAGGATGCATATTGTTTACTAATGTAGTTCTTCTTTATATACCAAAGACAAAGTGAGAAAATAAATGAACTTAGTTTTCTTAATAAAAGTTGAATGAGCTCTTAACACTGATTGGCACTGATATTTATGTTTTTTAGTTTTTCGAGGGGGTTTGGAGAAATTTTAAAGTCTTTCCATTTTTAAGGGTAATATAAACTGCCACAGGTTTATCTATCATCCCAGTGAATATTTGATAATTCAGTTCAAAACCAATGACAGTTCACCATTCCCCACAGGGCTTTAATGTTTCTATTTGAAATCTACAGAAGGCTGAGCCAAGTATAAACAATAAATTTTATTTTGGACCCCCAGCTGGGATAATTCTGTGGTAAACTACAGGAAGAAAAGTCCAATTCTTCTAAGGCTCAATCAAAATATCCCAACTTTATAACCAGAGAATCATCAATGAAAATAACATATTTGGAATCAGTTAAATGTGTTCATTTTTTTTTCCTTCAGGTCACTGTATATCAACAGATCTATCCCTCACAATAAAATAGAAGGGAACCTTTCACACCCTCCCATCCCACTGTTATGAGTTGTAGGTATAAAAACCAAGCAGAACACAAATGTGAACTCTGCTTAGAAAGTTGAGTCACAGAGGCAAGATAGTGTGAGGGAATTACATGGAATTTTCTCTAGGGTGAGGGATTATTTTATTCTGATTGGACACCTGCACAATTTATTTGTTCGTGAAATATGAAAGGGATGATTAGCAACACTAATGATATCTTTTGCTTGCAAGTTAAAAAAAAAACTGAAAGTAACCCTGATGTTTTTATTATATGAAACAATTAGACTGGCTAAGGGGAACATAGGAGAGCACTGGGTAGGTGTAGCTGTTGCAATTACATGCAAAAAGCCTCCTTCAAATCTGTGCATTTAATTTCTACTCTAAAATAACCTAAGACATTCAGGGCTTTCAATTTTCTTCTTTTTCTTTTTCCATATCCCTTTCCAAATGCTTATAGACATCTCACAAATTTGTATCCTTTCAAACATTTTTTTTCGTCTTGCAGGGGATTTTTTTTTCTAAGCAGCTAGTAAATATTAGCTTGAATCCTAACATCAATTTGATTCTTTTTTTTTTTTTTTTTTTTTTTTTTTTGGGGTACGCGGGCCTCCCGCCGCCGCGGCCTCTCCCGTTGCGGAGCAGCAGGCTCAGCGGCCATGGCTCACGGGCGCAGCCGCTCCGCGGCATGTGGGATCTTCCCGAATCGGGACACGAACCCTTGTTCCCTGCATCGGCAGGCGGACTCTCAACCACTGCGCCACCAGGGAAGCCCCAATTTGATTCTTGATGTGGGTCAATTTTATGAGTCACCTTTGTACTTCTCCTTGACTTTGCTTATCTTTCCTTGAGCTTTTCTCTCTTAATCACTCTTTCTTGGATTGCTTTCCAAGAAACAGAGCTCTGTATCATTCTGTTGATATAAAGGGCTGCATTTTGAAGACAGCAAAATAGCAGTTAGATATTGATTTGTTGTTGCACTGGAACTTTACTACCACATTTCCCACTAATCTCAGACTTTGGACCATGATGGATTTCAAATTTGTTGATCCTGTTGTTTGGAACTATTCAAAAAGTAGTACCAACAAGAGCCAAAGAATCATGTAGGGTGAATGCACAGTGGGACCTCAGAAATCATCCACTCCAATCCCTCAGTTCTACAGATGAAGAAATGAAACAAGAGACAGTAAGTTATGTACCTAAGAATGCACATTTACTAAGTAGCAATGACATCACTTGAAACTGGGCCTTATGACTTCATCTGCAGGGAGGAATACCACAGATGGCTTTCCTTAAGCTAAATATGAGCATGTGTGAGTAATCTTGTATGCTCTCTTTATAAGAGTTAATAACTGATTTGTTTTTAATAGTTCATCCTTTATTAAAAGTAAAATCAATATAGGAGAATATATGGACAATTAAATATTTGTATTTCCATTACCATATGGAAACCCTATTGTATTGAAGTCTAAGAACATTTTCAACTTTAAAATAATTATAGTTTTATATTTTGCTCAGTGTTTTATATAGATGCTCTCACTTAGATCTTAAAACCACCCTATGAAGCAGGTTTAACTATTATCCTTATATTACATATGAGAAAACTGAAGTTTAGAAAGGTTAACTAACTTGCCTAAGACCACACAGCTACTAAAACTGTGGAGCCATTTAGAAGAGGGAGATATTACGTTGTCATGAATAATGGTTAGGGTTTTTCCTTAGCCCTTAGTTTTGGGACCATTGCTCAGGGTGAAATTATTCAAAGGAATCACAGCAAATTTCTCTCTTGGAGAATGCTTTTCACTAAGCTGCACTCAGTGTTATGGCCTCGGTTTATATACTGCAGGAACTCTGTGTATAGATGGGCAGTGTAAATCCTGTGTAATGTCAGTGAGAGCCACTGGCACAGAAGACATTGCAAATGATGCCTTCTAGAGTCATGAACTACATAGAGGCATGGACATGGGCACTGCTGTGATACCATTACTATGTTTATTATTGAAAAGTTGTTGAGCAGCTCACTTACACAATGAAGTGTCCCTCTTATGAAAAACATTTTGGAGACAAATGTATCCTGAATACTAGGGAAAACTGTTTTCTAAAGAATAAGTTCACATTTTCTTTGTGGGAAATTTAAATTAGTGTTCACTATTTGTGTTTTGACTGCTGTGAAGTTCAGCTTCAGGACCACAGCTGAAACAACAGACCAAGTATTTCTTAATCTTATATTTTATTCCATCTTTGTATTTCCTGGTTTCTCCTATATAAATTTTTATACACCTTCCCATTAACCTGAGTATTAATATTTGGTGTACCTATAGTAGAAGACCAGAAGTACAAGGCCAAGATTTGCTACAAATGGAATACAGTCGTCCCTCAGTATCCATGAGGGATGGGTTCCAGGACCGGCAATGGATATCAAAATTTTGCTAATGCTCAAGTCCCACAGTTGGCCCTCCATATTTGTGGTTCAGCATTTGAAGAGTCAATGAGCCACAGATCATGTATTACTGTCACATTTATTGAAAAATATTTGTATATATGTGAACCTGTGTATTTCAAATCCAAGTTGTTCAAGGGTGAACTGTATATAAAACTGGTTATAATTTTCAAAATTGTGCTGTGTAAATCTCATGCCAATTGCTAATAAGGACCCCTTTTTTCCTCTAAGTCTCAATAACATGAAAAAATGATGACAAAAACCCATTTGAAAGTTACAATTATAATATTATAGCTTTAAAATAAAGAAATCATAATGGAAAGGAAGTTTTTAAAATTTATTTATTTATTTGATTTTTCCAGAGTTCAGTAATGGAAAGGAGTTTATAAAAGAAATTATAATAAAAATTAGAAAATATTTAAAATTGAACAATAATGAAAGCATTATATATCAAAACATGGGATGCAGCAAAGCATCACTTAGAAGAAATAGTATGAAATGAAAACATTACAAAAAATCATTTTTTCTTAAAAGAGCTGAGCATTCCATTCAGTAAACTAGGGTGAAAAAAGAGTAAAACTAAAAACAATAGAAATGATAAGATAGTTAATGCAAAATCTCAAAATAACAAAATAGAAACAAAAGAAAGCATTTCTATTTTGTTAAGTAAAAATAATCATGGAACAAAATAACTCAGAAATACCTTGATTAAAATGAAGAACAGAGAAGATCTGATTTTTTTTAAAAAAAGAAAGTACAAATAAACTGCGAAGCAGAAAACTTTAGGAAAAGCTAGTAGAAATTAATCAACCTGAAAAGAAAAAGAAAATGTATGAAAAACAAACAGAAAAAAGCATTCAAGAACTGTGTGACGATATCAAATGGTCCAATATACATGTAACCCCAGAAGAAGAGGAAAAATAAGAAATTATTTTATGAAGAAATATGTAGAGTTAAAAGCAAAGACTTTTCCAGAAGCAATAAAACATGACAAAAAATATATCCAAGAATCTCAGAGAAACACAAGCAGTAAAAATAATATTTTAAAATCACAAACACAATACACAAATTGTTAAAAAACAAACAAAGATAATGAGAAAATTTGAAGGCTGACATGGAAAAAAAAGACAAATTATGTATAGAGGAGCAAAAGTTAGAATTACAACAGACCTTATTAGAAACTATACAAGTCACAAGACAATATCATCTTTAAACTACTAAAAGAAAGAAAGAAATGAAGAAAAAAATCTGTCAACCCAGAATTGTATACCCAGTAAAAGTAAAGAACTCTTTATATAAACAAGAAATAATAGAATTCATTACCAGGAGTCACACACTTTAAGAAATGTTAAATGAAGACTTTCAGAGAGCAAATTAGAAATATATATAAAAAAATGAAAAGCCTTGGAAATAATAGAAATTAAGATAGCTATTAAAGAATATTTTTAAATGTTCTATCCCAAAATTATCTAAAGAAAAAAAAATACCAGTAACAATGTTTTTGAATTTATAACACAGGTAAAATAAAAAGTATTGTTTTTAAGCATTCCAATTAAAAGGCAGAGATGGTAAGATTGGATTAAAAAGAAAATCAATATCTAACTGCTGAGCTAACTATAAGAACCCAACTTTAAATATAAAAACATAGATTGGTAAGAATAAAAGTGGAAAAAGAAGACATACCATGTAAAATTTAATCAAAAGAAAAATTGGGAACTTCCCTGGCAGTCCAGTGGTTAAGACTCCCTGCTTCCAATGCAGGGGGCATGGGTTCAATCCCTGGTCAGGGAACTAAGATCCCACATGCTGCATGGAGCAGCCAAAAAATAAAATAAAATAAAATAATTTTTAAAAATTTGATCGGTTATATTAGTGTCAGACAAAGTAGACTTCAAAACAAGGATTACTACCCAAAAAAAAAAAAAGAGAGAGACATTACATAATGTTAATGATTATCATCACTAATAATAAAAGGGTTTATTTATTAAGAAGGTATAATAATACTAAATGTATATACATCTAACAATAGAATTTTAAAATACATGAAGCAAAACTGATAGAACTGACAGTAGAAATCAACAAATCCACAATTACAGCTGGAGACCTCACACATCTCTCTTAGTAACTGATAGAATATATGTACTGGAAATCAGTAAGGATATGGAAGAATTGAACAACACTATCAACCAGCTTGTCCTAATTGACATACATAGAACACTATACTGAATGTTAGCAGGGAAAAATAAGAAAACTTTAAGAAATTGTTATAATTAATACCACCAAAAAAGATTTATTTCATTTCTAACACAAAAGAGATGCTGTGATAAAGGGACAAAAAAGAGCAGGTGGAACTTAAAAATAAGATAACCCAAATTTTAAAATTCCATGGAATGGCAAAAGACACCTTCAAAAAGTGAGACTTAAAAAATATTCTTTTTCATGCACCACTTCTTTGTAGGCTAGTGAAGGATGTCATCTAGAAAAGCAAGGCACTAAACCAAGAAAGAAGAAACCATTGGATTCAAGAAACAGGAACCCAATGTAGAAAAGTAGAAAGAGAAGTTCCCAAAAGGACACCTATGCATTAGAAGAAACCTGTCCAGAATAGAGAGGATAAGTGGCAGGGTCTGGAGGACATTCTCCAGGAAGAAAGAAAAAATAATAAATATAAGTTAGTTGTGTAAGTATTTGGAAAACCATATGAACTTGTTGGTGCTACTGCGAAGAATTAGCAATACATACATAAAGTTCAGTAAATGAAAAAGCAAGCAAATTATTAATTCTGAGGATATGGAGGATAGAGAAGATTGTGCCAGAAGGGAAAGAGTCATGATACGCTACTTGGCTCCACAATGAATAATACCCATAGTGACATGAGGTAGACACTGCCTATTGATTCAATCAAACATTGTGATAGAACTATTATTAGAAGGATGGAAAAGGGAGAATTAAGGGGGGTTAGGAGACCTAATATAAAATGAAGTTACTATATTAAAAAGATTAAGTCAAGTAATAGCAACATATATATTATGTTCAAATATCAGGAAAAAACATGAAAAAGTTGAAAAATAATTGTTCGGGGGGAGAAGGACTGAGGGATAAAGCAGAGAGAGGGTCACTGTGTCTCATTATGGCCCTTTTAATACTGACTTTTAAATTTTTTGCCTTAATAAAAATAAAACTTTTTGGACCTAGAGATTGTCATACTGAGTGAAGTAAGTCAGACAGAGAAAGACAAACATATGATATAACTTATATGTGGAATTTTAAAAAAGGGTAAAATTGAACTTATTTACAAAACAGAAATAGAGTCACAGATGTAGAAAACAAACTTGTGGTTACCAGGGGGGAAAAGGGGAAGATCAATTGGTAGATTGGGAATGACATATACACACTACTATATATAAAATAGATAACTAATAACTAACTAATATACAGATAACTAATATACAGTTCCCTGTATACCACAGGGAACTCTTCTCAATACTCTATAATGACCTATATGGGAAAAGAATCTAAAAAAACAGTGGATATACATATATATATATATATATATATAATTGATTTATTTTGCTGTACAGCAGAAACTAACACATTTTAAATCAACTGGTCTCCAATAAATTTTTTTTTTTTTTTTTTTTTTTTTTTTGCGTTACGCGGGCCTCTCACTGCCGTGGCCTCTCCCGCTGCGGAGCACAGGCTCCAGACGCACAGGCTCAGTGGCCATGGCTCACGGGCCCAGCCACTCCACGGCATGTGGGATCCTCCCAGACCGGGGCACGAACCCGTGTCCCCTGCATCGGCAGGCAGACTCTCAACCACTGCGTCATCAGGGAAGCCCTCCAATAAAATTTTTTTAAAAATAAAATAAAGCATACATATAAACATTTTTATTGTAAGCCACCTCAAGTTCTTTTGGGAATCTAAGGAGCAGAAATTATAAATAAATAACTAAGGCTCTTTGTGCATTCATTTACCCACCATCAGTCATTGATTTATTAGATAATTGTCCTCAAGCTCAAATGTACAAAAATGCACTTCTATAATGCTTCTTCACAGTAGTTACCAAAAGCTTCTTGTTAATTTGACTCAGTATCAAGAATTTCATGAAAGATGCCATCTAAAATGTGAAAGTTTCAGATCTGTCTCTGCTCTAGCTTCCCTTTTTTAAAAAAAATCAAAATGGTTTTAGTTATCCTTATAAAAGTTGGATATATGCTTTCTTTCCAACAAACAAAAGATAGGCATTGTCCTTTATACTGATGGCACGGACTATTTCTGTTAAACGAAACATTAGAAATTGCTGTAGGTGTTGACTAAGTGTACAGCCCATTCTCTTTTGTACTCACTTACTTCTTCGGCTTTGCAAGAAGTTCTGCTAATTGTGGCAACTGCCTCCCCCAAGGGGGCGGTTCCGATTAGCTGGTGTACACTGAGTGTTAGTGCTGTTGAGGATTGTCTCCTCCTGACCAGCTCAGCCCCATTAAAAACAACTTTATACTCCGCGTTTGAGGAGAGCACTAGAAAATACCTAATTTCTGGAAATTTTATGGCACCATGCTGGCATGTAGAACCTTGCTGATCCTAATAAAGGACAAACCCACGGTTGAAAAAAGGTGTGTTTTAAAGGTACTAGGAAGCCAATAGGCCTCTGTTCCAATGCCTGATTACCCTCTGAGGCATTCTGATCTTGAATTCAACTATAACATAACTTATAGAACATATGTTTAATCTTCTTTCTATGAATGATTACTGACTTCCGTGTTTCTATTGGCTGTCTAGCCCTGCTCCTGAGCTCTGGAAACTCTATCCAGTGCTTGTCAGATGTCGCCATTTGAATGCACCTAAAATGACTCAACTGTACCTTCTTCAGTTTGAAATTTATCTTCTTCCCCTTCATTCATTCCTAATCTTAGTAAATGTGCCATAATTTACATGGTACTCATTCTATTTCCCAGGGATTCTTTATGCAGCTGACGGATTCATCCGTGAAATCTTTACAAAGTGTAGATGCTTAGTTCCCACCCGGGCCTACTGAATCAGAATCTCCAGGAATGATATTTAGCATGTGGAATTTTTTAAAGCACCACAGTAATTATGCTAGGGAATTAAATTTGAGAACCACTGTATATCTATTATCTCTTCTCCCATTCCCTCAACCACTGTCCGCATTTAGACCCTCATAACCTCTTCCCTAGATCACTGCTCTAGTTTCCAAATACATTTCATGTATCCTGTTTCAACCCCTTTAATACACTCATTGTTTTTAAAAATTTAACAAATATTGATTGAGGGCCTTGATTACCAATGAGTTTTCCTCCACCATGTGGCTAGAATCATTTTTCTAAAACACAGGTCTGTTGCTTAAAATCCTGTAATAATTCTTCCTTCACCCTCAGGATAAATTCCAAAGTCACTAATACAGCATTGATCTTGCCCCATTTCTTCCATCAACTCAAATCCATTCAATGCTTTGGCCATGGTATTTGCTGTTTTCTAAATAGCTAAAAATCTGCTGGCATCGTATAATATAAGGCTTAAGAGCTCATGCATGCATGGAATCACTTAGATCTGGTTTCAAAACACCCCTTTGGTACTTATAATCTGTGTGACCATAGCAAGATGCCTAATTTTTTAAGTCTCAATTTTCTTCTCTGCAAAATAGACATAATAATGACTACTTCATATGGATATTGAGATGAATAAATTAAATAATTTATGTAAAGTGCAGAGTACAAAGTAAGTACTCAGTTTTGGAGGCTATTATTTGCACATGCTATTTTATGCTTTGCGTATTATTCCTTCACTCATTTTCACCTGAATTATCTGTTCTCTATATTTAAACCTGTTTGTCATACTTTTGTCCAGAAAGACCACTCCTCCCAGTGGGATCCCCTGATCCTTCTATCTCAGGAGTACAAACTACAGACAAAAACACTATGGCCTAGAGACAAATCTGGCCTCCTACCTATTTTTGTATAGTCTGAAACAAGTGCTTTAGTACTGTCGATTGAAAAAAATGCACAACATGAGAGTTGTAAGTTAAGTTTGCCTCATTTGGGGGCCAAAGGAAGACTATAGCCTGGGAGGCAGCATTTCAGATAGCTCTGAGAAACTGCTCTGAAGACATAAGGGGGCAGGTCAGTATATATGTGATTTTGGTGAAGGGGGAGTACATGCAATCAAGCACATATTTTTACACAAGCTTGCTGACAGTCTTGTGAAGGCTACTGCTAGTCCTGAAGAGCAGATGTCACCATTTATGATTTTAGTGCTTTTCTAGATATGAGGAGATCCAAGAGTTGGGCTTATAAAATGTTCTCCTGAAAATATCTATCTATCTAAAGGCCTGTTCTGCCAGTTTTTCCCAGAGCACAGAGTGCCTCATTCTTGATCTCTACCCTGAACTCCTTTCAGGGGGTGTTGAAGGTCAGCAGTCACAGCAGCTTGTGATTTAACCCTTGTAGCGGCAGACGGCAAACGCCAATTTTCAGCTGGCAGTACAACAGCAGAACTGAGTACTTGCAACAGAATCTGACCCTTTTCAGAAAAAGTTTGCTGATCCCTCTTCTATTATATCATAGCAGCCATCATCTTGTTTTGATGTCTCCTCACTTGTCTCCCTACAACCGGTTACCTCCTTTAGGTCAGAAACAGTTTTTATCCTTCCTTCAACACTTAGTACATTGCCTGACAGATTGTAAACTCTCAACATATCTTTACTGAGTGAATGAAAGAATTATCTTCCTAAAAGTTTTTCTTGTCAAAATGACAGCTGTGTATAACTAAACATTCTGTGTGAGTTCAGAGTAATAAGAAGTTCCTAATGTTAATTAGGTGCTATCTATGTGCCAATTTTATAATCCCTAACATATATTATCTCATAAAGCATAGTCTTATGAAATAAACCGTATCATTATTTCCTTTACATATATATAAGAAACTAGAGGTACAAAGAGCTCAAGTAATTTGACCAAGGTCCCAGAACTAGAAGTGATAAAGCCAGGTAGTCTGACTCAGAACCCTCTCAATTACTAAGTTATGAAGGCTTCTTACAGTAAAATGAAGAGCTCAATTACTTTTACTAAGTCTCAATTACTCAATTACTAAGTTATGAAGGCTTCTTACAGTAAAATGAAGAGGGAGCTGAAATAAAATAAGGTTTTTGTTTTAATAAGCACTATTTTAAACAACAGTGTTTTAAAATAAGTTCAAAATAAAATGTAAAAATTTAGACTAGCTCCTTCTGGACAATCTTTTGCTGCAAAATGCAGGAGAGTACATGCTAGGTCATAGTGTATGACGTTTTAAGATATAACGTATCTCAAAAGCTAGACTATTGATTATGCTTACAATTAAAAGTGAATAGTAAGAATACAAGATAAATGCAACCCTTTAGAAATATGATTCTGTTAGCCCCCAGAATATATCTCACATCTTAGATGAAATATAAAGAAAGAAACATTACTAAATAGAAACCTTCAAGAGTGGTATAAATTATTAAATAATTGAAGTGCTATAGTAGAGAAAATTCAATTACATTCAAGTACCTTAAAAGCATTTGCTTAGACTGATAAAATATGACAAAAATAAATAAGATACTTAAACACAAACTGAGCTTACATGTTGATATAATCTCAGTTTTTGACAATATGTCTTAAGTTGCTTTAAGTTTATTAGATAATTCTACTGTTGATGTTTTAGTTGTTTAAGCTCATTTCTCATAGCAATCATCATCATTATTATAACTTTTGTGTAGCATAAGTCTATCTACACACAAAGAATGATTATACTATTTTCAACTCTTTACAACCAATGGTGAACTTAAAAAAACTGTAAGGATACATTGAATATTTATAGCAATAGAAAGTTTCCCAGGAGAAATAAGCCTTTCTGTATATTAAGTAGAAATTATTAAATAGAAATGGTAAGTTTAATTTTTCATTAGAAAATAATGGACAAAGATGGTAGATCTTTAGATATGCAGAAAATACAATCATTTCTAAATACTTCAAGAAATATTCAAGTGACTTGTCTCACGCAAGTGGGATGGGAAAATATCAAGGTTGGCCTTTTGGTTCTGTCTGATGGCCACCCTTGATTCTGTACAGATAAAATATCTCTGAATAAAGTTACGTGAATGTAGTAGAGAAATCTCATTCCCTCCTAGAAGAATAGGAGTCAAGAAACAAATGAAAAAATTTTTTTTCTTTTCAAAGAAATGAAAAGGTAAGCTTTGTATTTAGTTAGATTTCCTCTCTCTCTCTCTCTCTCTCTCTCTTTCAAGATCAGAGCTTACAGGTTTAACTATTCTTTTAAAATGTGAACTATTTAAAATAAACAATAAGTTTAACTTTCCATTAGAAAAGAACAGTCAGTTTTATGTACATTCTCATGTCATTAGTGACTGGATACATTTCTCCACATTCCTTTCCAATCTGTATTCCTCTTTTTTGTTTTCTTGTATGTGGCATTGAAGAGGTAAAGTAACAAACTTATAGAATATTTTAATAACACCATCAACTTTCTGGACTATAAAAATGTAAAATTATATTATTACACAGTATTATAACATATAAATATATAAATTCATAAATATAATTATATATATAAATATCCATCTCAAAACATTGGGTATAAATTATTTTCATGTGTACATGGAATATTAATCAAGATAAGCAATATTCATGCTCATTCATAAGACAAGTCACAGCAATGTTAAAAAGAATGAAATCATATAGAGTATTTCTTTTACCACAGTGAATTCAAATTAAAAATCAGTAACAGAAAGCTTTCTAGAAAACCTAAAATATTTGGAGATTAAACAATGCATTCCTAAATAATTTGTTGCTCAAAGAAGAAATCAAAAAGGAAATTAGAATACATCGTGAAATAAATTAACTAAATGAAAATGAAAATACAACATGAATATCTGTGAGATGCAGTTAAAAAAGTGATTAGAGAGCAATGTATAATTATAAATGTTGACATTATAAAAAAGAAAGATCCAAAATGAATTCTCTAAGCTTCTACCTTAAGAATCTAAAAAAAGGAATCTGAAAACAAAATAGAGAAGAGATAAAGAATTTTAAAAAATAGCAAACCCACATGTCAGTTCTTTGAAATTATAAATAAAATTGGTAAGACCTTATTAGACTGATGAAGGAAAAAAAAGAGAAAGCGAACACAAGTTACCAGTTGAGGAACATAAGAGGAGTTATCACTACAGATCATACAGAAATCAGAAGGACAATAAGGAAAAATTATGAAAAACTTTATACCAATAAATTCAAGAACTTAGATGAATAAAAAATTTCTTTTGAAGATAAAATTACCAAAACTGTCTCAAAAAGAAATTGAAAATCTGAATAGGTCCATCTCTGTTAAAGAAATAGAGTTGTGATATAAACGCTTCCTACAAAAAACTTTCAGCCAGATGGCTTCACTGGTGAATAATATCAAATCTTTAAGAAATAAAAATATTAATACTAACTCTTTGAGAAAATACAGGATGCATTGCACTGATACCAAAACTAAATAAAACAAGGCAGAGAGAAAGAGAAAAAGAATAGCAGACCAATATATCATATGAAAAACAATAAGAAAAAAACTTAAAGAAAAATTAGCAATAACATTCAACAATATTTATAAGTATGAGAAATCTTGACCAAGTGGAATTTATCCCAGAAGTGGTGTTTATCCCAAGGTTAGTTTAGCATTTAAACATCAATCATAATCCACCATTTTAACAGAATAAGGAAAAAACACATAGAACTATCTCAATAGATGTAGAAAATCATTTAAAAAATTTGACTTCCATTGACGATGAGCTCTTGAAAAAAATAAAAAGGAACAACAGGGAGCATCTCAAGAGGGAGCATCTTCAAGATTAGTTCAAGATGGCAGAGTAGAAGGACATGTGCTCACTCTCTTGTGAGGGTACCAGAATCACAACTAACTGCTGAACAGTTATCAACAAGAAGACATTGCAATTCACCAAAAAAGATATCCCACATCCAAAGACAAAGGAGAAGCTGCACTGAGATGGCAGGAGGGGTGCAATCACAATAAAAATCAAATCCCATAACCCCTGGGTGGATGACTCACAAACCAGAGAAGAAATATACCACAGAAGCCCACCCGCTGGAGTGAAAGTTCTGAGCCCCACGTCAGGCTTCCCAACCTGGGGGTCCAGCAATGGGAGGAGGAATTTCCAGAGAATAATATTTTGAAGACTAGAGGGATTTGATTGCAGGACTTCGACAGGACGGGGGGAAACAGAGACTCCACTCTTGGAAGGCACACACAAAGTAGTGTGCCCATCAGGACCAGGGGAAGGAGCAGTGACTCCATAGGAGGCTGAACCAGACTTACCTGCTAGTGTTGGAGGGTCTCCTGTAGAGGTGGGCAGTGGTTGTGCCTCACTGAAGGGACAAGGACACCAGCAGCAGAAGTTCTGGGAAGTACTGCTTGGTATGAGCCCTCCAGGAGTCTGCCATTAGCCCCACCAAAGAGCCTGTAGGTGCCAGTGCTGGGTCACCTAAGGCCAAACAACCAACAAGAAGGGAACTCAGCCCCACCCATCAGCAGACAAGTGGATTAAAGTATCACTGAGCTCTGCCAACCAGACCAACACCCAGCTCTACCCAACACCAGTCCCTCTCATCAGGAAGCTTGCACAAGCCTCTTAGATAGCCTCATCCACCAGAGAGCAGACAGCAGAAGCAAGAAAACTATCCTGCAGCCTGTGAAACGAAAATCACATTCACAGAAAGATAGACTAAATGAAAAGGCAGAGGACTATGTATCAGATGAAGGAACAAGATAAAACCCCAGAAAAACAAATAAATGAAGTGGAGATAGGCAGCCTTCCAGAAAAAGAATTCAGAAAAACGATAGTGAAGATGATCCAGGACCTTGGAAAAAGAATGGAGGCAAAGATCTAGAAGATGCAAGAAATGTTTAACAAAGACCTAGAAGAATTAAAGAACAAACAAACAGAGATGAACAAAACAATAACTGAAATGAAAAATACACTAGAAGGAATCAATAGCAGAAGAACGGATAAGTGACCTGGAAGACAGAATGGTGGAATTCATTGCTGCAGAACAGAATAAATAAAAAAGAATGAAAAGAAATGAAGACAGCCTAAGAGACCTCTGGGACAATAATAAATGCACCAATGTTCGTATTATAGGAGTCCCAGGAGGAGAAGAGAGAGAGAAAGGACCCGAGAAAATATTTGAAGAGATTATAGTCGAAAACTTCCCTAACATGGGAAAGGAAATAGCCACCCAAGTCCAGGAAGCACAGAGAGTCCTAGGTGGGATAAACCAAAGGAGAAACATGCCACGACACATAGTAATCAAATGGACAAAAATTAAGGACAAAGAAAAATTATTAAAAGCAACAAGGGAAAAATGACAAATAACATAAAATGGAATTCCCAAAAGGTTAATAGCTGATTTGTCAGCAGAAACTCTACAATCCAGAAGGGAGTGGCTCGTGATACTTAAAGTGGTGAAAGGGAAGAACCTACAACCAAGATTACTCTGCCCGGCAAGCATCTCATTCAGATTTTATGGAGAAATCAACAGCTTGACAGACAAGCAAAAGCTAAGAGAATTCAGCACCACCAAACCAGCTTTACAACAAATGCTAAAGGAAGTTCTCTAAGTGGGAAACACAAGAGAAGAAAAGGACCTACAAAAACAAGCCCAACACAATTAAGAAAATGGTAATAGGAACATACATATCAATAATTACCTTAAACGTGAATCGATTAAATGCTCGAACCAAAAGACACAGGCTTGCTGAATGGATACAAAAACAAAACCCATATATATGCTGTCTATAAGAGACCCACTTCAGACCTAGGGACACATACAGACTGAAAGTGAGGGGATGGAAAAAGATATTCCATGTAAATGGAAATCAAAAGAAAGCTGGAGTAGCAATTCTCATATCAGACAAAATAGACTTTAAAACAAAGACTATTATAAGAGACAAAGAAGCACACTACATAATGATCAAGGGATCAATTCAAGAAGAAGATATAACAATTGTAAATATTTATGCACCCAACATAGGAGCACATTAATACATAAAGCAAATTCTAACAACCATAAAAGGGGAAATTGACAGTAACACAATCATAGTAGGGGACTTTAACATTCCACTTTCACCAATGGACAGATCATCCAAAATGAAAATAAAGAAGGAAGCACAAGCTTTAAATGATACATTAAACAAGATGGACTTAATTGATATTTATAGGACATTCCATCCAAAAACAAAAGAATACACTTTCTTTTCAAGTGCTCATGGAATATTCTCCAGGATAGATCATATCTTGGGTCACAAATCAAGCCTTGGTAAATTTAAGAAAATTGAAATTGTATCAAGTATCTTTTCTGACCACAATGCTATGAGACGAGATATCAATTACAGGAAAAAATCTGTAAAAAATACAAACACATGGAGGCTAAACAATACACTACTTAATAACCAGGAGATCACTGTATAAGTCAAAGAAGAAAGCAAAAAATACCTAGAAACAAATGAGAATGAAAACACGATGACCCAAAACCTATGGGATGCAGCAAAAGCAGTCCTAACAGGGAAGTTTAGAGCAATACAGTCGCACCTCAAGAAAAAAGAAACATCTCAAATAAATAAGCTAACCTTATACCTAAAACAATTAGAGAAAGAAGAACAAAAAAAAAGCCCAATGTTAGCAGAAGGAATGAAATCATAAAGATCGGATCAGAAATAAATGAAAAAGAAATGAAGGAAATGATAGCAAAATCAATAAAACTAAAAACTGGTTCTTTGAGAAGATAAACAAAATTGATAAACCGTTAGCCAGACTTATCAAGAAAAAAAGGGAAAAGACTCAAATCAATAGAATTAGAAATGAAAAAGGAGAAGTAACAACTGACACTGAAGAAATACAAAGGATCCTGAGAGATGACTACAAGCAACTATATGCCAATAAAATGGACAACCTGGAAGAAATGGACAAATTCTTAGAAAAGCACAACCTTCTGAGACTGAACCAGGAAGAAATAGAAAATATAAAGAGAACAATTACAAGCACTGAAATTAAGAATGTGATTTAAAATCTTCTAACAAATAAAAGCCCAGGACAAGATGACTTCACAGGTGAATTCTATCAGACATTTAGAGAAGAGCTAACACCTATCCTTTTTAAACTCTTCCAAAATATAGCAGAGGGAGGAACACTCCCAAAATCATTCTACAAGACCACCATTACCCTGATACCAAAACCAAAGATGTTACAAAAAAAGAAAACTACAGGCTAATATCACTGATGAGCATAGATGCAAAAATCCTCAATAAAATACTAGCAAACAGAATCCAACAGCACATTAAAAGGATCATACACCATGATCAAGTGGGGTTTATCCCAGGAATGCAAGGATTCTTCAGTATAAGCAAATCAATCAGTGTGATACACCATATTAACCAATTAAAGGAGAAAAACCATAGGATCATCTCAATAGATGCAGAAAAAGCTTTGGACAAAATTCAACACCCATTTATAATAAAAACCCTCCAGAAAGTAGGCATAGAGGGAACTTACCTCAACATAATAAAGGCCATATATGAAAAACCCACAGCAAACATCATTCTCAATGGTGAAAAACTGAAACCATTTCCACTAAGATCAGGAACAAGACAAGGTTGCCCACTCTCACCACTATTATTCAACATAGTTTTGGAAGTTTTAGCCACAGCAATCAGAGAAGAAAAGGAAATAAAAGGAATCCAAATCATTAAAGAAGTAAAGCTGTCACTGGTTGCAGATAACATGATACTATACACAGAGAATCCTAAAGATGCTATCAAAAAACTACTAGAGTTAATCAATAGATTTGATAGAGTAGCAGGATACAAAATTAATGCACAGAAATCTCTTGCATTCCTATACACTAATGATGAAAAATCTGAAAGAGAAATTAAGGAAACACTCCTATTTACCACTGCAGCAAAAAGAATAAAATACCTAGGAATAAATCTACCTAAGGAGACAAAAGACCTATATGTAGAAAAGTATAAGACACTGATGAAAGAAATTAAAGTTGATACAGACAGATGGAGAGATATACTATGTTGCTGGATTGGAAGAATCAACATTGTAAAAACGACTATACTACCCAAAACAATCTACAGATTCAATGCAATTCATATCAAACTACAAATGGCGTTTTTCAGAGAACTAGAACAAAAAATTTCACAATATCTATGGAAATACAAAAGATCCCGAATAGCCAATGCAATCTTGAGAAAGAAAAACAGCTCTGGAGGAATCATACTCCCTGACTTCAGACTATACTACAAAGCTACAGTAAGTAAGACAATATGGTACTGGCACAAAAACAGAAATATAGATCAATGGAACAGGTTAGAAAGCCCAGAGATAAACCTATGCACATATGGTCACATTATCTTTGATAAAGGGAGCAAGAATATATGATGGAGAAAAGACATGTTCTTCAATAAGTTGGCTGGGAAAACTGGACAGCTACATGTAAAAGAATGAAATTAGAACACTCCTTAACACTGTATACAAAAATAAATTCAAAATGGATTAAAGACCTAAATGTAAGGCTAGACACTATAAAACCCTGAGAGGAAAACATAGGCAGAACACTTTATGACATAAATCACAGCAAGATCCGTTTTGACCCACCTCTTAGAGAAATGGAAATAAAAACAAAAATAAACAAACGGGACCTAATGAAACTTAAAAGCTTTTGTACAGCAAAGGAAACCATAAACAAGACGAAAAGACAACCCTCAGAATGGGAGTAAATGTTTGCAAATGAAGCAACTGACAAAGGATTAATCTCCAAAATTTACAAGCAGCTCATGCAGCTCAATATGAAAAAAACAAACAACCCAATCCAAAAATGGGCAGAAGACCTAAATAGACATTTCTCCAAAGAAGATATACAGATTGACAACAAACATAAAAGAATGCTTAACATCACTAATCATTAGAGAAATGCAAATCACAACTACAATGAGGTATGACCTCACACCAGTCATAATGGCCTTCATCAAAAAATCTAGAAACAATAAATGCTGGAGAGGGTGTGGAGAAAATGGAACCCTGTTGCAGTTGGTGGGAATGTAAATTGATACAGCCACTATGGAGAACAGTATGGAGGTTCCTTAAAAAACTAAAAATAGGGTTTCCCTGGTGGCGTAGTGGTTAAGAATCTGCCTGCCAATGCAGGGGACATGGGTTAGAGTCCTGGTCCAGAAAGACCCCACATGCCACGGACCAACTAAGCCCTTGCGCCACAACAACTGAGCCTGTGCTCTAGAGCCCATGAGCCACAACTACTGTGCTGGCATGCCACAACTACTGAAGCCTGCACACCTAGTGTCCGTGGTTTGCAACAAGAGAAGCCACTGCAATGAGAAGCCAGCGCAACGCAGCGAAGAGCCACCCCTACTCGCCACAACTAGAGAAAGCCTGCACGCAGCAACAAAGACGCAACACAGCCAAAAATGAAAATAAATAAAATCAATAAATTTATTTTAAAAAACCCCAAAAAACTAAAAATAGAATTACCATGTGACCCAGCAATCCCACTACTGGGCATATACCCAGAGCAAACCATATTCAGAAAGATACGTGCACCCCAATGTTCATTGCAGCACTATTTACAATAGCCAGGTCATGGAAGCAACCTAAATGCCCATCGACAGATGAATGGATAAAGAAGGTGTGGTACATATGTACAATGTAATGTTACTCAGCCATAAAACGGAACGAAACTGGGTCATTTGTAGAGATGTGGATGGACTTAGAGACTGTCATATAGAGCGAAGTAAGTCACAAAGAGAAAAACAAATATCATATATTAATGCATATATGCGGAATCTAGTAAAATGGTACAGAAGAACCGTTTGCAATCCAGAAATAGAGACACACATGTAGAGAACAAACGTATGGACACCAAGGGGGGGAGAGCAGGGAGTTGGTGGTGGTGAGATGAACTGGGAGATGGGGGTTGACATATATACATTAATATGTATAAAACAGATAACTAATAAAAACCGGCTGTAAAAAAAAAAAAAAAAAAGAGGGAGCATCTTCAATTGGATATGCGGTTTTGTGTAAAATCTTTCTCTAACCTCATAATTAATAGTGAAACACTGGATGTTTTCCTTTTAATGTTAGGAACAAAGAAGTCTTATTTAGTGTAATCTGTAAGAATACAAAAAGATGCATACAAATTGGAAAGGAAGGTGTAGAAATCTCTTTATCCTTATAAGGTCACAAGATACTAGGCTTAAGACACAAAATGCATTGCATTTCTGTATTACTAATAAAAAAATGGAAATTGAAATTTAAAGAATACCATTTACAACATCATCAAAAAACATAAATATCTTCTGGGGAACAATATATACAAGATATACACAATAACAACTGTAAAACATGGCAAAGAAGAGGATGAAATAAGTGAAGAGTTATATCCTATTCATAGACTAGATGACTCAGCTTTTTAGTACTTTAAGTCTCCCCAAACTGACCAAGAGATTTAACACAATCTTGATAAAAAATCCCAGCAAGCTTTTTAATAGAAATTGACAAGATGAATTTAAAATCTGTATTGGAATCAAAAGAACCTATATAGGTAAAACAATTTTGAAAAAGCAGAAAATATTTGGAGGAGTTATACCACCTAATTTCAAGATTCACTGTACAACTACACAATCAAGACAGCATGATACTGTTGTGAAGACAGGTATATAATCCAATGGAACTGAATTGAGAGTTCATAAGTATGTCTACAAATGTATGGTCAATTATTTTTTTTAAAGATTAAAAGGTAATTTATGGGTAATAGAGAATGTTTTCAATAAATGGGCCTGGAAAAATTACACATCCACATGTAAGAAAATAAACTGGATTTAGATGAACCTTACCTCCTTCCACATGCAAAAAAATAATTCAAAAAGATTCATAGACATGAACATAAAAGCCAGTAGTATAAAGAACCTAGGAGGAAACATAGGGTAAAATCTTCATTATTTTGGGACATGCAGAGATTTCTCAGCTAAAACAAATAAACACACTTTTACACAGTGATAAATTTGTATTAATCAAAATGAAAAATTTCTGCTCTTCAAAACACATCGTTTAAAAAATGAAAAGGTGAGCCACAAACTGGCAAAAAGTTGTACATTTATCTGACAAAAGGCTTGTATCCAAACTATATACATATATATATAGATAGATGATTGATAATAGATGATGATAAATGATAGCTAGATAATAGATAAAGATATAGGTATAGTTATAAACTCCTACAACTCTGTAACAAACAAACAACTAAATTTGTTTAAGTGAGCAAAAGATTGAATAGACATTCAGAAAAGAAGATGTAAGAATGGTTAATGAGTATATGTAAAGATGCTCAACATCCTTCATCATCAGAGAAATGCAAATTAAAACTGTAATAAGATAGCATTATAGACTCACTAAAATGGCAAAAATGTAAATGACTGATGATATCAAGTGTTAGAAAGAATGCAGAGCAAACAGAATTCTCTGTATTAGTGACAGGAATGCAAAATTTTACAACCAGTTTGTTCCAGTTGGCAATCTCTTACAAAGTTTGACCCAGAGATTCCACTTTTAAGTATCTACCCCAAATAATGGAAAACATATGTACACATAAAAATTTGTACATCAATGTTGATAGTAACTTTATTCAAATGTCCAAAACTAAAAATAACTCATATTCATTAATAGGTGTATTGATAAATGAATTGTATTTTTACAATAGAATACTACTCAGCAATAAAAAAAATAATAGACTACTGATACACACAAAAACATGACTGAATCTGGGCACAAAGGAGTACATACTGTACAATTCCACTCATGTGAAACTTGACAAACAGCATATATAATATATAGCAACACAAAACTGACCAATGACCTCCAGGTACTAAGGATGGGTATGGGAATCACTTGGGTGGGGCTCAAAGGAACATTTAGGGTGATAAAAATTTTTTTCTCTTAATTGTGGAGGTAGTTATACAGGTGTATAAATTTGTCAAAGCATATTGAAGTGTACATTTAAAATTGGTGTGTTTTGTCATATGTAAATTATATCTCAATAAGATTGATTTTAAAATAGCGGATACCACTTTTCATTCACCAGTATAAAATATTTTGATAATAGGCTGTGGAAAAATAGATATTTTCAAACATATTACCACCTGAAATGCATAATTTTTAAGCCAAGGCAATTTCACAATATTTTTCCAAAAATTAAAAATTTGTGTATATATATATATATATATATATATATATACACCTTCTGACTCAGTACTTTCACAACAAAGAATGTATACTAGAGTTACATACCCCCATATTCAACATGGTATGTGCACAACGTTTTCAATCCTTAACTATTTGTAATACTAAAAAAAAAAGAAAGAAAGAAATGTCAATAGAAGATTGGTAAAACAAATGAGGCTATAATCATTCAACAGAATACTACCCAGCTATAAAAATAATGAAAATGTGCATTATATCCTGAAGTGGAATAATCTGTAAGATTCACTATTTTAAAGGTGCAGATCAATTTTTATATTACACTACTTTTTTGGCTTATAATATATTTGCTTGTGTATGCTTAAAGTTCTCACGGAGGATATACAGGAAATCTATCAAACTGGGCGATCTGAATGGGAAACACTGATTGAGAGTCAGGAGTTCAGAGGAGAGTTTTTAATGTACACTGTTCTAAACTTTCTGACTTGGAACCGTTCAAAAATAAATATAATTAAAAAGCAATATAAATGTTAAAATCAGGGAGGATATACAGGAAATCTATCAAACTGGGCGATCTGAATGGGAAATACTGATTGAGAGTCAGGAGTTGGGAGGAGAGTTTTTAATGTACACTGTTCTAAACTTTCTGACTTGGAACCGTTCAAAAATAAATATAATTAAAAAGCAATATAAATGTTAAAAAATGAGGATACTATTGGTTTAGAAATAGACAAAGAAGTGGATTAGTGTTAAGGAACAGATTCATAAATTTTTGCAAATTGATGTTACAAAAAAGGAGTCATTCAAATCATAAAGATAGAATCGGCAATTTTATAAATGTTAGTCACTTAAAAAATTAGACCTTGAATTATGTGAGTAATGTGTTCAAATCAAGTACATAGCAGAAAAAAGCAACCTCAAAGTGGTTTTAGAGAATTTATTGGCTTTCCAAACGAATGTTTAGGAGACCACTGAGTTCACATGTCCCTTGATGCCACAATGCATATTGCCAGGACCCAGTTTTCTTCATCTCTTAGTTTTGTTCTGCTTTTTGCTGTGTGTCGGCTTCATTCTCAGACAAGGTCTTTGCCCAAGCAATAGCAGCTCTAGACATCATATTTCTCTCTCGTCATATCCAGTGAATAGTCTTATAACTATAAAATAAATTGAATTTCATCTATTGATTATAATTTGTGACATTAATAGTATAAAGAGAAAAAATATGTAATTTTCACAATTGAGCTAGAAAGGCATATGATAAAAGGCAAGCTGTATTTTTCACAAGAGACATTAGCCAATTAGGAATAAAAGAGAACTATCTTTAACTTGGTCAAAGGTATATACCAAAATCTACAGTAAACCTTGTAAGAAATGAAAAAAACTTTTAATGCATTCCCTTTAAGATAGGAACTAGACAAGAAGACCTACTAACACTGCTCATGTTTAATATAATATTGGAAGTTCTGGTAAAGACTACAAAGAAATAAAAAGAAATAAAGAAGATAAGCATTAGAAGGTAACACATAACACTGCCATAATTTGCAGGTGATGTGAATATCTACTTATGAGAGATTTGGTTCTCTACTACAATAGCCAAATAGAAATTAACTTTAAGAGGATAACTTTCACAATAGTAACAAAGACAGTAAAGTGCCTAGGAATTCCTTTAGAAGAATACAGAAGATCTCTATGGACAAAACTTAGAACTCAAAGTAACATAGAAAATGATCTGAATAAAGAAAGACGCATTCCATGCTCTTGGATGATATGTCTCAATACTATAAAAAGTCACTACTCTCTAAATTAACATAAATATTCAAGGAAACCACAAACAAAAAGTTTTATATTTTTTTGAGGAATGATTTTGAAAAAAAGAAATGATCCACAAATAGTAAAGTCAACCTTTACAAACAAAAGAGGGGAACTTGTTTTACCAGATATATTAGGATAGTCTACAAAATATAGTACAAATGTAACATGCTATTGGCACAATAACAGATAAATGAGCTAATGACTATTCCAATGAGTCCAGATGGATCCATACATGATGATAACTTCACATACAATGAAGGCAGCACTACAAATCAGTGAAGAAATGTCAAGATCATATGTTGCAGAGAATTTGGTTCAATGGGCATTCTTATGCCAGAGGGAATGTAAGTTGCTACAACCACTTTGGAATGCAATTTGGAATGACCATTCTCATAAACTATGATACAATAATTTTTGCACAGGTTCCCTGAGAGTCTTGCACTATTCATTATAGAAAGAATATGGAAGCAACCCAAATATCCATCAATGGGAGAAGGAATTTTAAAAATTATGTTGATTCAAGTTGTAGTCACAAGACAGTATACGTAGTCATAAAATGAATGAACTACAGATATACACAAAACAGATGAATTTTGGAAACATGATGTTGAATGAAAAAAGCAAATCTCAGAAAACTATATAATGTGTGATATCACATTTATGATAACACAAGACTGAACAATATATTGCGTAGAGGTGTGTGTGTGTGTGTGTGTGTGTGTGTGTGTGTGTGCATGTGTTAAAACATATTAAAAAAGAACAAAAAGCAAGTTCTCTGGAACTTCTAGCCTACCTTATCCACTCCAGAGAAATCCCCTAGGCAAGAGTTGCAGACACTGGCAGTAAGAATCCATCTGCATTTACAAGAATGGTGAGTGCCAAGAGTATGAAGGTGGGGCACGGAAAGTATCTGCTACTTCTAGAGCGGAAACAGGTATACACGATAGGGAGAGCACTTAGTAGGAAATATTTGTCACCTCTAGTTCTTAAGATGCAGCTTGGTTTGTATTGTTACTTTTATTATTATGCTTCATATCCTACATATATTCTTTCAATATTTCATTAAAATGATGAAAGGAAAAATAAAACATTTTTCTTGACATGAAAAAGTAAGTTAAAAAAAAAAAAAGAGTTCCCAATTAGGAAAAAATTGTTCCCAGCTACAAAAACCTGTTAATTGCACAGTCTGTTTTCTGTAGAATACAAATATGAAAATGTTTTATTTTTTCTTCAAAACCTGCTCTGTTTACTTTTCCTTTTTGGTCTCTTAAGACATATTGGGCAGGATATATAGCTATGCATTCATTTTCAGATATTAAAAATCCAGTTGACTGTATCTCATAGATAATTCGGTGTTCATCTTCTCACTGCCAGTACCTGCAAGGTATCAAGTGAAAAGGAAGTGCCAGGTGGAGGACATTTTCAGTTCTCTTGCCCCACAATACCTCTCCTCCTTCCAGCATCTCCAGGGTTGGGAAAAGACAAGAGGCATAAGTCTTTCTAGCAAAAGTCTTCCTGGGTAGCCATATATTACAGAAAGGGTAAGTCTTACTAAGCTATTATAGTCCACTCTTATTTGATGATGCCCTGGGCACAAGTGGGTGCCCACTTGCTTCTCCCTGAGTCATCTGGGAAGCCCCACAAGAAGAGGCTAATTGCCACTGCTCAATTCCCTCATGTAAAAGATGCATTCATCTCTAGCCCCCTATGTTCCCATAGCCTTTGGTACACTCCATTGCCTCTGGCTGCTGGAGTCTCTCATCTGGCCATCTTCTTCAGAGGGATGCCAGTTTGGGATGCCAGTAAGAACAATGAAAACTCAGATATCTGCCATGTCCGTTTTACTTATGAGATGCCCACATTAGCATACTGAACTGTATTATCTTATTTAATTCATCAATCCTAGGAAGTAAGTACTATTCTTAGCTTCATTTTACAAATGAGGAAAATGGAACTCAAAGATATTAAAAAGCCTGCACCTAACTATTGAATACTGGGGCTGAATAGAACCAAAGCACTCTGACTTCAGAACCTGAAACCAAATGATAATCAATAGGATGCTTGGAGGAAATGAAATCAGACAAATAGAGGTTAATTTCATCCAGGCCAAGTTCAGATAGGATGAATCATTCCTGTTTACACCAGAAACCTTATTCATTGTCCTTAAGATTCAGTGTCCATCTTCCCTGAAATGTGCTGATTGTTTAATTACTAACCTATAAATGTCAAAACTCTGTCTGCTCTCTTGGCTTATTTGTTCTAAATGCCATATCTATTAACATTTTCTTTAGATATGTTTAAAAACGTCAGTTAGGCTACAGTTTCATCATGATTAGAATTTTGTATATATTTTACTTTTTTTTTTAATAGGGTAATCTCTCTCCAAAATCTAAATTATTTGGAAGACATAGTACTGTTTCTTACTTTTTAGCTACCCGAACAATTGCCATGTTTAAATATATGATTATATATGTAGAAAATCCAAAAGAGTCTACATAACATCTTCTGGAACTAATAAGCATTTTTAAAATGGTCTTGGGATACAAGAAAAACATACAAAAGTCAATCATATTCTTAATTACCAGCAAAATTGGAATTTACAATTTTAAAAATACCATTTATAGTAGCACTCTATAATATGAAATCACTGGAACAAAGCTAACAAAATTCATACTAAATCTATATGCTGAAAAGTAAAAAATCATTGATGAAAGAAATCAAAGAAGAACTAAATAAATGGAGAGGCACACTGTAATTATGGATTGAGGATACAGTATTGCTCTTATGTAAATTCTTCTCCATTTAATATATAGATTCAATGTAATTCTAATCAAAACCACAGGTGTGTGGGTTTTTTTAATATTTACAAGTTTCATATAAAATTTAACCAGAAAGACAAAGGAACAGAATAGTCAAAACAATTCTGAAAAAGATCAAAATAGAAGACTCACACTACCCGATTTCAAGACTACATGTAATCTACAGTAATAAAGAAAAGAACATGGTACTGGTGAAAGAATAGACACACAGGTCAATGGAACAGAATGGAAAGCCTAGAAATAGACCCACACAATACAGTCAACTGACTTTTGACATAGGTACAAAGGCAATTCAAAGGAGAAAGCAAAGTCTTTTCAACGAAAGGTTCTGGAGCAATCAGATGACCATATGCAAAAAAAATGAACCTGATCTAATTGTCACATCTAACACAAAAATTAACTAAAATGGAATTATAGATGTAACTGTGAAATGTAAAACTCTAAAATTTCTAGAAAAAGTCTACCTGATCTTGGGTTTTGTAAACAGTTCTTAGATCTGACACTAGAAACACAGTCCACAAAACTAATATTTTGGATTTAATCAAAATTAAAAATGATTTGGCAGTTTCTTATAAAGTTAAACACATACTTACCATACAAACCCACCAATCCTGTTGCTAGATATTTAGCCAAGTGAGTTAAAATATTTTGTTCACACAAAATCTGTATGAGAATGTTTATAGCAAATTTATTCATAATCACCAAAACCTGAAAACATGCAATTGCCCTTTAATGGGTGAGTGGTTCAACAGTTATACCCATATGATAGAATACTTACTTAGCAACCAAAATTAATGAACTACTGCTTCAAGTAACAACATGGATAAATCTTAAGTGCATTTTGCTAAATGAAAGAAGCCAGCTAAATAGTCTACATGTATATAAGACATTCTGTGAAAAACAAAACTATAAAGACAGAAAACAGATGCAGGATAGAGGGAAGAGTTGATTATAAAGGAGCACACGAGAAAATTTTGACGGTGATAGAAATATTCTGTATGGTAAATACATGATTATACATTTGTCAAAACCCATAGAACTGTACACCAAAAAAGAGTGATGTTTACTGTATGCGATTGAAAAAATAATCAACCATGATGTTGAAAAGGATCCCAAACGGAATACAGTTGGCTATACATGAATCTAACTGTATTACAAATGTATGACACAACCACACTGAAGAGGATGTGAAAGAAAGGAACTGACCTTTGTAATGCTGTAAAACAGTATTTTAAGTAGATATTGTAATGCTAAAGACAAAAAGAACTACACAAACCCTCTAATTGGTAAAATTGTTTCTCACAGGATATGGGTTAGTAAATCTGAAACTATGCTACATGTATAACAAGGCTGAAGAAATAAGTAAATATATTGTAGATAATGACAGCCAGGTTTCTCACTGTTACAAGAAGTAACAAATAATCAAGGTGGCAGGCTATAAGGGACCCCTTAATGTTCCTTATGTATACTAAATATATTACTCTAATGTAATGTTGCATTAGAGTCTTTGGAGAAAGGAGCATATTAATTTTAAGATTTTGATTTCCAAGTACCATTTTTTAATAAAAAGTATTAGGGATTCTTGTGAAGTGGTTGAATATTGGCCTTGAGCTGGGAAAAAAAAAGGTGAGCCTGGAGCATTGTGTGGTATCAAAAAGGAAAGAACTCCAAAAATGAAAAAAAATAAGTAAAAACGGAAGCAAGGAAAGAAGGGAGGGAGGGAGGAGGAAAAAGTAAGACAGAGAAAGGAAAAGAAAGGATGGAGGAGGGAGGGAGGGAGGAATGGAGACACACCAACCAAGAAGAGCCCCTCAGTGTCCAAAGCTGGAACAATTTGAGCAACAACAACAAAAAATAACAGTATTGGATTACAACCCAAATTATAAAATAAATATTCACGAGTTCATACTAAAATAAATAAACTATTGACTGAATAAATGAGAAGAGACAACTGTTCTTTTCAGAGAAATTCTAATTAATAAATGTAGAAGATATGAGGGAAATTGAAAATTACTATGGTACAACTAATTTTTATATATTGACCTGGTAACCTGCAATCTTGCTAAACTGATGTATTAGTTCTAGTTAATTTTTTTGTAGATTCCATAGAATCTTCTGCATACGCAATCATGTTGTCTGTGGATAAAGACTGATTTACTTCTTTTGTTACAATCTGGATGCCTTTTCTTTTATTGCCTATTTCATAGGCTAGAACCTCCAGAACAATGCTTAGCAGGGATGATGAGAGCAGAAATTCTTGCTTCATTACATGTCTAAGGGGAAAAAAACTCACTCTTTAACCATTAAGTATGATGTTATCTGTAGGTTTTTTGAAGATACCTATCTTAGTCTGCTCAGGCTACTATAACAAAACACCATAGACTGGGTGGCTCTCCTTTTTCCTTCTTTTGGATTGAGTACTTTTTATTATTTCATCTTCTTTGTTACTTATTAGTTATAACATTGTGTTTTGTTAGTTTAGTGGTTGCGTCAGCATTTATGGAGTACATCTTTAACTGATCTGCTTCTAAGTAACATTCCATTTTACCTTGAGCATATATTCCTTACAATAATATCACTTCATTTTTCCCTTCCAGCCTTTGTGTTGTTGCTCAACATTTCCTTCTACATGTTATAAACTCCAACACACAAAGAAGAAGTATTGCTCTCATATGCTATTGTTTGTCCTGAAGCTGAGTTTCATAGTAGAATACTTCACTTCTGGGAAAACTATTCTCTTTCCCTATAGATGAAAAAAGATGGTCTCTCTCTGCCTATAACTGGAGACATCCAGGTAGAAGAGAGCAAACTAAGGTCTGTTAATGCCTTTAGTAAGCTGTCTTCTATTTTGAAATAACTTTTTTCAAATTTAGGTCTGTTTTGCCAATCTTCAGCAGAGGTTTTGATGATGCCAAGCAATAATTGCACTAGCATCTAGTAATCTTATGGGAAAAAAATCACATATAGATGATTTATAGTATACAAATCATTTTATATGCTAATATTCATAGCAGGTGATCACTGCTTATGAGCACATATAAATATGATCTTTATAATTCAGTATTCAAATTTCTACATTGTATAACACTTAACATGACAACTATTTTGCATCTTAATATACTGGATAAAATGTTTATAAAAGTTTCAGGCATGGGACTTCCCTGGTGGCACAGTGGTTAAGAATCCACCTGCCAATGCAGGGGACACGGGTTTGATATTTGGTCTGGGAAGATCCCACATGCCACGGAGCAACTAAGCCTGTGTACTACAACTACTGAGCCTGTGCTCTTGAGCCCGCGAGCCACAACTACTAAAGCCAGCGCGCCTACAGCCTGTGCTTTGCAGTGAGAAAACACCACAATGAGAAGCTTACGCACCACAACGAGGAGTAGCCCCCGCTTGCCTCAATGAGAGAAGGCCTGTGCGCAGCAATGAACACCCAACACAGCCAAAAATAAAAAAGATTAAAAAAAAAAAGTTGCAGGCACATAAGAATCTCTTGGTTCAGATGCTTGATAAATTGGCTTATGGCTTCTGAAAAAAATGGATATATTCACAGACAAGTATATGGCAACTTCTCAAGTAATGAATCATTGGATTCCTTAATTATTATATGAGAAGACAATGAAATATATGGATAAGTAAATAAGTCATTTCAATATTTTAGTGATTAGTAAGATCTAATTAAATGGAATATGGTGTACCACACACAGGTATTTTAGCAATAAAAATACAAGTTATTGAGGAAAACTAAAATTTTATTGAAAGATATACAATATAATCTGAATAAATGCAGAAACATTCTATGTTCCAGTATTTGAGCCTTAAAATATCAATCCTTTCCAAACTTATGTGTATTTGTCTATATATGTATATTTAATGAAATTAAAGTACATTAGATGTAATGCTTGACAAACTGGAAAAAAATATTCTAAAGTTCATAGGAAAGCATAGATGTGAGATTTTCAAGGAAATTGCCTTATCAGAGAATAAATCTTATTAAAAAGCAATGATGATCAAAAAATATAGTAGTGAACAAATAGTACACAGAAATATCAGTGAAAGAGAAGTCCTGATAATGTTTACATGTTTAAAAAATTCAAGTACAAATTTAAAAAATTCATATGAGAAAGGGCAAAGAAAGTATTTTAAAATTATTTTTGTAGGACAACTGGCTCTCAAATTAGAAGAAAATAAATGTATAACCCTATTTTATTATACACATAAAAATAAATTCCAAATTTAGTAAAGATAAAAAACAAAAAATAAAGTAACTAAGTATGAAAAATAATATAGGTAAGTATAGTTATAACGTGGAGTGAGGAAGATCTTTCTAAGCATTTAGAGGAAATCAGGAGCCATAGAGAAAAACAATACCTGATTTGAATACATAAAAATGAAAATTTCAGTGTGACAAGAAATCGTTACCAAAGTTTAAAAAAAAGCCAGGAAAAAGGAGTAGCACAAAAGGGATGAAACATTGCTATTTCTAAAATTAATTTTACAGCACAATAGGATAAAAAATGGGCAATGACTATGAACAGGCATTTGGTGAACAAGGAAATATAAATGGCCAATCAACATGAAAAAGGCTCTATCAGTTCGTGTTCAGAGAAGGAAAACAGAAATCACTGTAAGTATTTCTAACAGGAAGAGATTTATTACAGGAAATTAAGTGCTTACATACTCATTGAAATAGCTGGAGGAAAAAGTCAGGAAAGGCTACTCTGGTTCTGAGGTTCATCACTAGGCTTCAGAAAACTAGGAAGCTGCTACTGTCACCAAGGCCAGGACCCATGGTAACCTATGTCCCTGGTAATCACAGCTGCCACAGGCAGAGGTGGGAGATTTGCACTTTGGTTAAAGCTCCTGCGTTTGCCTACCATTGACAGAAAAAAACTTCTGCATGACAGAATTTTAAATGGATGCCTCTGGCAAGGGATTGTGAAAAAGATAATTCTCAGAATTCCAGCCCAGTCTTATGGGGAGAAAACAGAGATGCTCAACTTTATGAATGCACGATAAATCTGCATGGCAAAATGGGTGAGGTATTTAAACTGTTACTTTGTACATTCTTTTTAAAAGCTTATTGGGATTATGGTGACTTGGTCGCACTTTGTGTGTAGTACGCTACTGTTCACATACTCCTGGCCCAGATTGATGGCATAATCAAAGAAACAGCAAGCAAAAAATACGTTCAAAATAACTCTTTACCTTATTTGCCTTTCTTGAAAACTGTGAAGGGTACACACAGATCAAAGTTACACTTCTTAAAATCCCTTATGCTTCCTTTCCTCAAATGCAGGTGATTGCATGCTTCTGTCTTTTAAACTCTTCCAAAACAAGCCTATGTGTAAAAATCTTCATTTTTTACTCAAACAGCCACGCCACATCACAATTCTATATGACCAAACCTCAAAGAACCAATCTTGCAAGTGGTGACTTTAATGAGTATAGTATATTTGATAATATTTCCAAAATATTCATTCTTTATCCCATTCATTACATGGCAAGTGTATATTTCCCCAACATGTTGAAGTTGTGCTTGGCCATGTGACTTGTGGCCAAATGGAATAGGTGATATATCTAGGGCTTAAGAGGCATAACCCTTGTGTCTGTGTATGCTGTGGAGTACTTCCATCCTTGACCATAATAAGAACATCACTGTGACTAACTGCTGTCCTCAATCTGGGTGCCAATTGACCCACAGTCCTGCTATGTTGCAGGTATTGTTCTAATTGCTTTACATGAGTTAAGCAAATTTTATCTTCATAACAACACTTTGAGGTAGATAAGATTGTTGCCTCTATTTTACAGATTAGGAAGTTGAAGCAAAAAAAAAAAATTTAATTACCCAAGTTTATAGCAATAGATGAGAATTAAATATAATCTAGCTTTAGAACTGTTCTTTGACTGTATGACATTTATTTTAATACTGCTTTCCTTCTCCAAAATGTTACAAAAAATCTTCTATATTTTATTCTAAAATGTTTTTAAAATTTCATCTTTCAGTTTTTAATTTTTCAGCTAAGAAAAATTTGCTTTTGTGTGGTATGATGTAGAATTCTCTTTTAACATGAAATGCTAAAACTCCCTCAGTACGTAGTATTTACTTTTTCTATAGAAGATTAATACATCTCTGTAGAATTAAAATAATGTTTCTTTTGATGTTTGCATTTTCTTTATTTTAAGGCCATCATTTATAACTTAAATTAAACATATTGGCAGCTGTCCACTCCTGATTGTCTAGGGCATCATTGTCTCAATGTATATTCACATAAGTAAATAAATGGGTAATAATATTTATAATATAGAAACAGAAACATATCAATACCTGATGCAGAAAAAATTGTTTCAGTTTTACTGCCTAAAAGCCACACAGTAATCTCCATCTTCAAATTCATCATATAAACCAGACCACAGAAATTTTTTTCCACATGGCTAAAAGAATTCCAATGAGTAAATGCATCCATAAGTTATAATCGAAAATTGTGAAGAACTGGGAATGATGAAGAGGAGGTAAAAGAGAGTAACTGAAATTGCTGACATGACCAGTGTGCTTTATAAAACCCACTTACTAAAAGCTTATACTTGCCTATTTTACTTTTGGATGACAATATAAAAGTATGATATATAATAGATCAGGGTGAGTTCATCTGTCACTAAAATACATTAAACTGAAACTAGATTACACTATGAGAAAAAATAATTGATCTTTTGCACTTACCATCGCTTTTTGAATAAGAAAAGATGAGCTTAGATATAATTTAGGTAATTTTAAAAAATCTTATTTTAAGAAGTGCTTTATATGCAACATATCAGTGTTTTTCATTGTGTCTGCCATATATAAAAGATTAATGGAATTCTTCATGGAATATTCAAGCCTTGAGGGAACATAGCTTTATAATGAAAGTATAAAGTCAATACTTTTTATGGATTATTTATTGTTTTGAGCTTCTCATAGCATTTATATAATGTTATATATTTAAGGAACTATGCAATTATTTCTAAATTTTGGCTCATCACTTGCCAATAATCTAGCTCAATATTTTCATCTCCTTTTAATAGGAAGAAAATGTGAGGTTGGAGATTAAATGAAGTACTTCTCACACAAAATTAGAAGATGTGATAAGTTTATTATTTTTAGATTTCTTAGGCTAGGCTAAGAACTTCCTTCACTGAAGTATAATTTACTGAAGTATAATGTGCTCTTTCTACTAAAGTTTGAGTGGTTCTAACGCTGGTACAGCATGGTCTCAAGAAAAAAAATGTATTTTAGGAGGAAATGTTAATAAGTGAAAGCCAAATTATGCCTTTAAAGTTTTATATTTGTGCATGTGTGTGTTTGTGTATGTGTGTGTTACATCAACCATCCATTCCCAAGGACTCTTCCTCTTATTGCCCCATCAAAGCACTATTCTAATATGACTGCATGTTCCAGAACACAATGCAGAATGTAATGTACAACACCTCATCTACTATTTTCAGCATTTGCTTCCTGGAAATAGTACTCTTCTAATATGTGAACAAATGTAGTGGATGCTAGTGCAGTAAGGGATTAAAGGGAAGATATTAGATGTTGATGTGCCAAAGGGGTAAAGGCGGGAAGGACACTGACATTTATGCATGAAGTGTCATCTGATGTTCTGATCAGAATGACCTCTGCAACCAAATGTTAAATGCTGTCTCTAGAAGTCATTCAAAGTCTTTATATCTTCTTTTGACCACTAATACTTTTCTAGTTCAGAATATAGAGCATATATACTACTAGTTTATTCTTACAAAAACAAAATCCCCAATGAAAATGCTGCTAGTAAAAAATTTCCCAGGAAGGTCTATTTTTACTCTTCCTTTTCAAGCACACAGGCAGGGTTTCTCTCTCTTTCTGTGTGTGTGTGTGTGTGTGTGTGTGTGTGTGTGTGTGTGTGTGTATGGTTAAGAATATTCCTATGGAAAGTCAAGGAGAGTGTTACAGATCTCCCAGTTTGCTGCTTAAATAGTCCCTGTCCTACATTTTTGGCATTGGAAATTTAGCCAAGGACTGCATATGAATATCCACCTAATTTCTGGGACTAAATCTAAGGTGAAGTGTGAGACTGAACAAGCAGAATGTAAGGAACTATAAGAAAACTGCATCTACCTTGTCTGACAGCAAATTAAAGACCTGCATAATTGAAGATCTCTTCAATTTGAAAATGAGTAATGAAGATCTCTTCAATTTGAAAATGAGTAATGAGGAAACAACAGAAAAACAATAACAATATGGAGTCCTTGAAAAACATTTTGATGCCAAGAGAAAGGAAGAATCACTGAAAACACCCCAACTCTGAAAGTGAGTTAACATAAGAAACAGAAGAAAATTTTAGAAACATGCTTCATATCTTCTGTAAACTCAAATAGGCATCTCCACAATGCACCACAAGCAAGGGACAGTTGAAGATAATGGCAGAAATGAAAAGGAATATGACTGAATGAGAAAATAATGCAAGGAAATGAGAATGGGTTAATAGAACTAGGTCTGTACTTTAAAAAGGAAAAAAACAGACACACTATAAAAATAAATAATTGATATTGGGGGAGGTGAGAGAGACCCAGGTAATTGAGAAAATGCAAGGAAGTGCCATGTTCACCAGAAACAGGCTAGCAGAATGGGTAGGAGGAGGTGAAATCATGTGTAACAAGATGGCTCTCACTGCCTACCCTCGTCTTCTTAAAAGAAACAAAGGTTCAGGACCAAATTGCCTTACACAAAAACTGTTACACCAGATTTACCTGTGACTTAGAGCTCATCAAATAGGAAGGGAAAACACTTCCTTTTGTTACTGTCCAAACCCAGCTTAATACAGTAAATTTAAGGACCAACAGTAATGTTGTATATCAATGCAAAAAATTCTAAATAGCATTCAAAGTATGAATTTTCTGTGATAAAAAGTTCTTGCTAGGAGTAGATGATTTAATATAAAGCAATCTATTATTATGATCTACCTTTTGGTATGTCCAAGGGGGAGAGAAATGATTATCTTCATAAGACTAAAAGGTATTAGATAAAATTCAAAACATTTATTTGAAAGACTCCCATAAAAATAGGAACAGAGAGATACCTCCTTATTATGGTGAATAAGTGTACATAAGTATTTGTATACATAATATAAAGCATTAACATGAATGTGTGTGTGTATATGCATAAATCCAAAAGCTAACCTCAGACTGAATGTTTCAACAATAGAAACATTCACATTAAAACCAGAAAGAAGAAAAATGCTCATTATTGCTACTATCATTAATTAGTCTGGCAGATCTAGCCAAGATAAATAGCAAGAAAAAGAAATATAAGGTATAAACATTAAAAGGAGAATGCAATATTTTCATTAAGGCAGATAACTATTATTATGCACCTAAAATATTCAAGGGAATAATTTGTCCAACTACTAGACACAGAGAGAGAATCCAGTAAGTATGCTGGATTAACATAGAAATTTATTATATCTATATATAAACAGCAGCCTGTTATGAAATTCAATGGAAATAAAAGTCAAATAAAAAAAAACCTTCTATATGAGACACTAAAGGAAAAAAATGAGAAAAGCAGTACATTTATATAATGAAAAATTTTTAATGTTATTAAGAGATATCAAAAGGATTTGAATAAATGTCAAGATTTGTTATATTCTTGGATAAGAGAAGTCTATTGTAAATATGGCATTTTTTTAATTTCAAAATTATGCAAGCTAATTCTAAAGTATATACGGAAAAAATAAATTAGTGAGAATAGTCAGCCAACTTTGAAATATCAGTGTTTTGAAGTAACATTGATTTACTAAATCATAAACCCAAAAAATTTCTAAAATTAAATATAGGAATATTTTTCCCCCATAATCTTAGAATTAGTAATGCTTTAAAGACATAAAACTCAAAAACCATGAGAGAAATTAATAAATTTGACTATTTGAAGATTAAAATATCCACATAAAAGCATAAAGTCAAAAGACAATAAGTTGGAAATAGTGCAACATATTTGACAAATGGCTAATTTCTTTCCTCTTTGTAGAGGTATTTCAAATTAATAAGAAAAACACTGGTAATTTTTAAAAAGGCAGATGACAGTTCTCAGCAAATGAAAAATATCTGGTGTTTAAATATTTTTTAAAAGTTGCTTTATCTTGATTATAAAGACATCCTAAATAAAAATGAGGATATCACTTAGCCTATTATTTTAAGAAATGAAAAAATATTGGAAAACTCACACTTTCAGAGAGGATATGGAAGAAAAGTCATCCTCAGACACTACCAGTGGGAGCATAAATCACATAAACTTTGTAGAGATTGATTTGGCAATGTCTATCAAAATTACAAAGGCACACACTCCTTTATGAGGTAGTTCAACTGAGTGACACCTGCAGGTATACTGGCAAAATTGCCAAATGACATATGTATAAGTTTATTTATTGAAGCGTTGTTTTTAATAGCAAAACCATTCATGATTTCTTAGTTCAGGCTTCTATAACTGGAATGCCATAGATTGGGTGGCTTAAACAGCAAACATTTATTTCTCACTGTTCTGGAGGCTGGGAAGTCTGAGATCAGGGTGCCAGCATGGTCAGGTTCTGGGGCTCTCTTCCTGGTTTCCTTGCTTGGCAAAGAGAGCTCCAGAGCTCAGGTCTCTTCATCCCCTTACAAGAGCACCAGTCCCATCATGGGGGCTCTACCTCTACCTTCATGACCTCACCCAAATTTAATTACCTCCCAAAGGCTCTACCTCCAAACACCAGCACACTGGGGATTAAGGCTTCAATCTATGAATTGGTGGAGGGGGCACAAACATTCAATCCATAACAATGGTTAAATAAATTATGGTTCACCCATACGATGACATGGTTTGTAGTAATTCAAAATTTCTTTCGACATTTTTATTCAGCATTTTCCTTGACTTACAGAGCTCACTTTAGTATCAGTTTTTAGTCAGTTTATGAGAAACAAATTCTCTCAGTTTTTGTTTGTTCAAAGATATCTTAGGGCTTCCCTGGTGGTGCAGTGGTTGAGAATCCGCCTGCTGATTCAGGGGACATGGGTTTGTACCCCGGTCCGGGAAGATCCCACATGCCGCAGAGCAGCTGGGCCCATGAGCCATAGCCACTGAGCCTGCGCGTCCAGAGCCTGTGCTCTGCAACGGGAGAGGCCACAGCAGTGAGAGGCCTGCATACCGCAAAAAAAAAAAAAAAAAAAAAAATCTTAAATTCACTTTCATTTTTTTCTTTTGTTATTGGTTTTTATTTATTTATTTATTTAAAACAAATTTTAACTTTATTGGAGTATAATTGCTTTACAATGGTGTGTTAGTTTTTGCTTTATAACAAAGTGAATCAGCTATATGTATACATATATCCCCATATCTCCTCCCTCTTGCGTCTCCCTCCCACCCTCCTTATCCCACGCCTCACGCCTCTAGGTGGTCACAGAGCACCGAGCTGTTCTCCCTGTGCTATGCGGTTGCTTCCAACTAGCTATTTTACATTTTCACCTTCATTTTTGAAAAATAATTTCATTGGTTAGCAGTGGGTTTATTTCAGCACTCTAGTACTCTGCTTCTGGGTTTGGCTTATAATGTTTGTTTTTAAAAGAAGCTGAAGCTCTTATTTTTCTGTTTTAAAGTAATGTGTCTGTTTCCTTTAATCAGTTTGTGATATACTCTTTGTCTTATGAGCCTTGGTGTAGTTTCCTTTGTATTTAACATACTGGGGTTTGTAGCAGTTTGAATCTATCAGTGAGGACTCCAGTTTTCAATTTCTAAAGTTCTTAGCCATAATCTCTTTCAATATTGCTCCTTTCTCATTCTTTCCTCTATCCTGATATTTTAAGTACAAATATTTTAGGTTTTTTTTTTAATCTTTTCCATATGTCTTTTAGGCTCTTTTCTGAATTTACCATCTTGTTTGTCCTCTCCATGTTTCAGTCCAGATATTTTCTATTGACCTTTCTCCCAGTTCACTAATGTTATCTTCACTGGTCTTTAATCTACTGTTAAATCAATCTATTGATTTCTTAATTTAATTATTTTATTTGTGCATTCTAGGGTATCCATTTTGTTCTTTTTATGGATTTCAGTTCTACTAAAAGTATCTATTTTGTCATCTATTTAAAAATATATTAATCAAAGTTATTTTAAGTCTAAGTCAAATTACTTCAAACTATGTACCACCTGTGGTTCTTTTTATACTGCCTATTTTCTCTTGCTTTCAATTATTTAATACTGCATACTATCTTACAGGAATTTTGTTTTGTTTTGTTTTTAATGCCAATGTGTACACACACATTGAAGCTTACATGAGGTTCTGGATGACATCTTCTTTCTTCAGAGAAGATTTACATTTGTTTCTGGCTGTCAGCCTGCTATGGGACTGGATCACCTTAATCCAGTGTTGACTGAACTGTTGAGAAATTGGGTTTCAACCTTTGTGAGGGATAATCAATTCCCTTTTATCCTTATTCCTTGGATGTGACCCTTCAGGAACACCAACTATAACTTCCAGAGGTGTCACCCTTGGCAGGTCCTGAACTGAATTTTGTCTTCTTCACAACATGAGAGTGTTTGTTGAAAATTCTTCTAGGTTTCTCAGCTTTTTAGTTGCTGCTTTCTGCTTGACTTCTCAGACTCTTAGCTACAATTTACATACAATGAACACTTCAAGGGGAATAGTGACACCAAATGTTAGACCAAGCTCAATGCATTTTTCTTCTCAGGGATCCTGGTCTCTCAGGGTCTGAACTCCTTGGTCATTCTCTAATGTTTACGAACAGTTTAAATTTTTTATCTATAAAGCTTTTTCATTCACTGTGAGAATATTAATCTGATACATGTAGGCTCTTAATAGCCAAAAGTAGAAGTCTGAATTAGGTATTTCTGAGGTATTAAAATTTTGAGCAACTTTTTATCTCTGTTATAATCACACACACACACACACACAAACCAATAATTCAGCTTATTTCATGTATGTCTATTATAGAAAATGCATTTAAAGTTAGATATGGGGGAAATACACTTGCAGGTGACTAAAAAGGAATAGATGGATGGACAGAAGTAAAACCGAAAGAATGTGGAATAATGAAAGTTGAGAAGATTATTCAAAACTGTAGAAAAGACTAACTCATTGGCTGATACTGTGAGGTTAAGATAAAGAAAAAGGGAAATGGGTAAGGATAGCAATGTTTATTTCAGGTATTGATATTAACCATTAGGTCACAAATATTACAAGTGTGGTACAGGTGTCAGATATATCAGTTGGGTAAAATAAAAAGCTCATAGACAGATACAAGAACTACATTATATATGAATGTAATTATTTTGTCATAAATGTAGTGTTTTGAGTCAGTGGAGAAAGGAAGATTGATTAAATAAATAACATTACAACCCCTAAGTACTCTTAGAAAAGAAAAGTTAGATCCTAATTCACACTGTATATCAAAAAGAATTGCAGATAGATCAAAGACAGAAACCATATAAAATATCATGGATACAGAGATAAATAGGCTTCAATTATTTTCTTATTTAACAAAGAAAAAATTCATAAATACATATTTAGGAAAACATTATTTTAAAATGTTTTAAACTTTAGGGAAAATAACTTAAAAATAAATCATTTATAATATACTCATTAGAACTAGAAATCAGGAAAATATTGGAATTACTAATTCTAGAAAACCAGTATATTGAAAAAGACTTAAATAGATAAATCTGATTACAAAAAGTGAGAAAAATTAAAAATAATATGAAAAATCAAGTAAGTTAACAATAATTGGTTGTTTTAATTTAAAAGAATGCTATATACAAATCTCAACTAATACATGTCAATGGAATAGATGTTTTTTGTAGAAATATTAAAAGTGCCATAACTGACACTGGAATATATCTACTAGTTAAACAGACTATTTATATAAGATAATTTTGGGGAAAATAACACATAATTATAATTATCACTGCTCGAAAGATTCTGGGCCACAAAGGTTTGTGGATGTGGGCTTTCAATACTTTAAAGAATAGCTATTTCTGATCCTGGCATAGTTTATTCCAGGCCAAGAAAAATGAAAAAGAGCTGTCCAATTAATTTGATGTGTCTAGGATAATTCTAAACTGAAATCAATAAAGGATGCAGAAAAGAATTATGTAGACAATTTTATTTGCATAAAAATTCAGACATCTTAAATAAATTGTTTTTAAAACAAATTCAGCAATTTATTTTTAAAATAATTTTCTATAATCAATAGCTTTTGCTTAAACAGGTATTCAATACCATTCAAAAACCATTTCTTATTTTTAAAATGGTTTTAAGAAGTACCAAACATTGGGCTTCCCTGGTGGCACAGTGGTTAAGAATCTGCCTGCCAATGCAGGGGGACATAGGTTCGAACCCTGGTCTGGGAAGATCCCACGTGCCATGGAGCAACTAAGCCCATGTGCCACAACTACTGAGCCTGTGCTCTAGAGCCTGTGAGCCACAACTACTGAGCCCACGTGCCACAGCTATTGAAGCCCATGTGTCTAGAGCACGTGCTCCGCAACGAGAGAAGCCACCACAATGAGAAGCCCGCGCACCACAATGAAGAGTAGCCCCTGCTTGCCGCAACTAGAGAAAGCCAGCGTGCAGCAACAGACCCAACACAGCCAAAAATAAATAAATTTTTAAAAAAGGTACTAAACATAGTCGTAACATAAGGAAAATCTTGCACCAATGGTAAAATTATGTTTAAGAATAATTTTAATAGTTTCTGCCATTTATTGGGCATTTATTTAAATTAATTATTTCAACAATACTAGAAGGTAAGTTACTGTCCTGATTTTAAAGAAATTTTTATTTTATACAGATAGTAAGTGGAGAAACTAGGATAGAAAGACCCAACTATTATAGTGAAATAGTAGAGGCATTCCCATTCATTGTGGGTATAAAAGAGATTTGCTTCATAAACAATAAAAATCTCATACCAGAGAATACCAAAAACAAAAGTGAAAGGTCAGTGCATCCTGGGAAAAATACTTGCAACTCATCTGATAGAAAATGGGTTAATATCATTAATATAAAGTCAGAAAGTATTTTTTTAATTTAATATATTTTTTAAAAGAGCCATCAACTCACAATTTTACTTTAGATGTTATAACCATTTTCTCCTTGATAACAATTATAGATTTCTCTCCTTTCTTAAGCTTATTGCCTTTTCTGGAAAGGCAGAAAGAATAAGCATTAGAGAAATTCTTCATAAAAATGACTCCATACTTAACTTCTATGAAAATGCATTACCTTTGATAATTCAATCCACTTTAACTTACAACTACTTTAAAAATATTCATGGGATTATAGTAAGACACTATCACATTTGCATGTTTTTGACTCTTCAAAACAAGCAATTAAATTTTCTCACTTTCATATATTGATTTCATTCTTAGCCTGAATATATCCTAATTATGTATTTCAGGAGATTCTGACTTTAGTCACTGAAGAAATTTAATTCTCTTTGATCAGCTAACCAGGTTAAACAGTTTCATCAGGAGACAGGATTTTAATTAACAAGGAAATACCTTGGAACTAAAAGTAAAAGTTGCTAAAACAAATTGAATTCAAAATGTTATCCATTTTTGTTCATTCATGATAAAAATATCAGCTGACTACTTATGAGGTATGAGACGTTTACTACCTTCTCATTTTTTTTCAGTCTTTGTCTGCTTCATTTATTTAACTATTACAAACGGTTGGCCAGAGAATTAAAATACACTTAATTTTTCAAAGACACATTCCTAAAATTATTTTCATTCTTATTTTCATGGAAGTTACATATGAAATGGCCAATACAGGTAGGTCTCTCTATCAGGGTTTCATGAGGCAGTAGGCCAATTTAACATCTCTGTTTTCTCATCTCTTTAGGTATAACACCCTGTGGTGGGCTGTCAGTCCTAAAGCATTGTCTCCTGCCTCTACCTGCAACCTCAAAGAAACTTGGAGCCAATACCAAAAGAACATTTTCTTACATTCTCTTACAGTTTGCTCTCATGTTTATTCTTCCTATCCTGGCACTTCAATTTAATTTCAAATCACCATCCAGAAATGTTAGTTGACTGTCTGTCTAGAAATTGGTCATAGCCATCTCTCATGCAATTTCATTATGAGAAGAACACCTGTTATTTGAGATCATAAAGTTTATGTTTGGGGTTCCACTACTACATGTTTAGCTGTCTGATATCCTAGGTGTTTAATGGTAAGCTATAATCCTGTAACCTCTCACAGCTTATCACCATCTATATATTATACCATGTTCTGAATTATACCTCATTGATTCCACTGTTCACCAAATATTTATTGTGTGTTCACTGTATGCCTGACATTACACAAATGATTGGAGTTATGTGTAGAAATAAGGCACAATCCCTTGCCTATATCTCTAGTCTCATCTCTTCTCATTCCTTAGGTCAAGCTTTATGCTCTAAAAAAACAAAAAACAAAAAACAAAAAAATACATTGCCCAGGCTGTTCAACTCTGCACCTTTCCTCATCTTTCAAGATTAAGCTCAAGTCCCATTCAAGCATCCTTTTCTCATGTCTTTATATTATTCCTTCCTGCCAGAGGCTTGACTAATTGCTCCTCTTCTGGGTCTCTTAGTAGCCAGGTTATCATTGTGTTTGCTTCATTGTATTGAAAATATCAGGTTATAAGCCAAGATTGTAAGAACAAAATTTCATCATTTTCATCTTTATATCATCATCATCTAACTGGTTAGAAATAACAGCCACTCTATAAGTGTTCACTGAACTCGTCTCAGCTATACTTAACTGGGTCTAGTGGGTGAATGACATCTCCAAAGAGAGATATAATCTGGCAAAGCAGCAAATATAAACAAGGTAAGAAAAAAGAATTGCAGAACTAGAATGGAAAGAGGAAAAAGTAACTAATTCTGTGTGCAAGTTTTTTAGCTATTATCTCTCAGCTCCAGATTCACTTTTTTTTTTAACATCTTTATTGGAGTATAATTGCTTTACAATGGTGTGTTAGTTGCTGCTTTATAACAAAGGGAATCAGCTATGCATATACATACATCCCCATATCTCTTCCCTCTTGCATCTCCCTCCCACCCCTCTAGGTGGTCACAAGGAACTGAGCTGATCTCCCTGTGCTTTGAGGCTGCTTCCCACTAGCTATCTATTTTACATTTGGTAGTATATATAAGTCCATGTCACTCTCTCACTTCGTCCCAGCTTACCCTCCCCCTTCCCTGGGTCCTCAAGTCCATTCTCTACATCTGTGTCTTTATTCCTGTCCTGTCCTTAGGTTCTTCAGAACTTTTTTTTTTTTTTTTTAGATTCTATATATATGTGTTAGCATACAGTATTTGTTTTTCTCTTTCTGACTTACTTCACTCTGTATGACAGACTCTAGGTCCATCCATGTCTCTACAAATGACCCAATTTCATTTCTTTTTATGGCTGAGTAATATTCCATTGTATATATGTACCACAATTCTTTATCCATTCATCTGTCGATGGGCATTTAGGTTGATTCCATGACCTGGCTATTGTAAATAGAGCTGCAATGAACATTGTGGTACATGACTCTTTTTGAATTATGGTTTTCTCAGGGTATATGCCCAGTAGTGGGATTGCTGGGTCGTAGTTCCATTTTTAGTTTTTTAAGGAACCTCTATACTGTTCTCCATAGTGGCTGTATCAATTTACATTCCCACCAACAGTACAAGAGGGTTCTCTTTTCTCCACACTCTCTCCAGCATTAATCGTTTGTAGATTTTTTGATTATGGCCATTCTGAAAGAATGAAATTAGAACACTCTCTAACACCATACACAAAAATAAACTCAAAATGGGTTAAAAACCTAAATGTAAGGCCAGACACTATCAAACTCGTAGAGGAAAACATAAGCAGAACACTCTATGACATAAATCACAACAAGATCCTTTTTGGCCCACCTCTTAGGGAAATGGAAATAAAAACAAAAATAAACAAATGGGACCTAATGAAACTTAAAAGCTTTTGCACAGCAAAGGAAAACATAAACAAGATGAAAAGACAACACTCAGAATAGGAGAAAATATTTACAAAGGAAGCAAATGACAAAGGATTAATCTCCAAAATTTACAAGCAGCTCATGCAGCTCAATATCAAAAAAACAAACAACCCAATCCAAAAATGAGCAGAAGACCTAAATAGACATGTCTCCAAAGAAGATATACAGATGGCCAACAAACACATGATAGGATGCTCAACATCACTAATCATTAGAGAAATGCAGATTCACTCTTTTATACTTTCTCTGTGACTCAGCCTGGGACTGTATTTTGTCCAAAGAAGAAAATAAAAGGAGATTGAGAGGCAAGAGGAGGAGACAAGGGCCTTCCTCCTTTTGTGTTCTCCTTGCTGATCTTGACAGTGTTTCTTAGCAATGGAGTGTGTTGAGACAGGGGCAGGAGTTGGTTTCAGCTTCAGCTACTTTCAAGACTCCCGAACCATCTTCATCTTGGTCCTTTATAAAAGCCATCAGCAGTCCAGCGTGGCTCCATCCATATCGGACTGAAACTCAGCTCCATAGGATTCTACCTCTGAGCTTTTAGGTTCTGATAACGTCAATTTTTTTTCTTTGTTTCCCCAGCCTTTGTGTGGTAGCTGCTTCCTGCAAGTATTATTTCTTGGTAACTCATGTTCTGTGTTTTCATTTGTTGGCTTTCTAACACCTACGTAACTAGTTCTTTCTGTTAAATTCCCTTTATGAAATATTTTGTTTGGGTGTCTTTTTGTTTTGTTTTTACCCACTGGCCTCTGAGACTAATATATTTTGCCTAGATACATTCTTCTTACAGAAAATATGGTATTGGAGCTAAATTTTAAAGGATATATAAGAAAGAGAAAACTCTGTGGACCTCAAAAAGCAAAAATGAGCTATATCAGCCCACTTTAATCAAATTACTAAAAACTTAGAGTGATCTAAATCTAGCTGGAGTTTTACGAGATTTCATTTGAATAAGGAATTCCTCAGCTTAAAAAAAAAACAAAGTTTGAGAAATAATGCCCTAATCCAAAGATAAACCTGACTGCAAATAATTATATTCAAACCTATTGACGATTAAAATCCTATCTGGTTCATGTATATGATCCACTTTGATCTTTCCAATAATACTGTAAAGTAACCTGTTTAGCTATTTTAAATAGTTTTTCCAAAGTCATATGGTTTGTAAGAGACAGATTCCAATGTAATATAAAATCCAATGTATTGTTCCCTCTACCACGTGGCCTTTAATTACAGACAAAAGCTGTTTGGATGCAGAGAAGTTCTGTAGCCCTGTCAGATCATAGCGTGTTCCCAGCAGGGCCCTCTAAACATAGGCATGGCATTCTTTCCATTGTAATAACTAGTGCTCATTTGGTACTTACTATTTGCAAGGCATTCTGCTGAGTGTTTCCCATACTATTTCATTCAATTCTCACAACTATAATTATCTCTACTTTAGAGATGAGAAAACTAGGGCTTGGAGGTGCTAAGGAATTATCACATAGTTGGGAAGGAACAAAGTCAGAATTTTATAGCAGGCATTCTGAATCCAGAGTCCACATGCTTAAACACTACACTCTAATATCCCCTATAAAGAAGTATTTTTAAATATTGTGGGGAAGGGTATTTTCATCCTAAATGTCCAAATGAATAAAAATGTTTTTACATTATAGGTTAAAATGAATTAATATAGTGATTTGTATGTCACTGTAAGTTTGAAACAAAACAAATTTATTATAATAGAACATTTTAAAGTTGGAAGAAACAATTGAATTTTTACACTAAACTGAAATTGCTTGCTTTTTACTGAAGTGTTACCAAAAGTTACTAATGCTGGAAAACTGAAATCACCTATGTATTAATTACTGAAGAGAATGCACAAATGTTCATAATTATTCTGAATGATTATTTTTCTTTTGTGAATTTAAAATGTGATACCATGTGAAAAAGTTAATTTTGTTGAAAAGACTGCTATTATTTTTCCAAAAGACTTTGATTTTATTATATATTTATATACTAGAGTTTGTATGACCTTCATATTCTGCTTTTTTCCATTTATAGATACTTATAAAAGGCAAATGCCACTCACTTTCTCTCACATGATCTGTCCATAATATTTCAATTCCTAAAGCAGTAACATCAATTACTTTTTAAAAATCTACTCAGTTGTCAACTGAACTGACAAAATCAAGGTAAAATATGAGTCACTGCTTTTGTAGTTTAAATTGATTTTTTAAAACACTAATAAAAAAACTTTTATAGAAAATTTCTTTTTGAAATATAAATGAATGCCTAGTAATTGCATCCAATAACAATGTAAGTCATGGAAATGTTTCTGATAAAAGTTTTTTAATAGTCACAATGGAAATTGTCATATTTGGCATATGTTGATGTGAAAAACTTTAAAAACTGGTCTTACAGAGCATGAGGATAAAATGTGTTCATTTTATGTGTCCAGCATGCTGACTTTTAGACCAAACCATATTTAGTGCTATCAACTATCTTTTCTTCTTCTAAGCTCAGTGGCAGTGCAGCTGCTCAGCCTAGTAGGGTTAGCCCCACAAACCAGCAGGTTTTGGAAACTGTCATCACTGTTCCTGAGCTAGAGTCTAAAGCTCAAGCAGCTAAATCAGGCAGTTCCTTCCCAAATTCCTACAGGACAGCTGGGCTGATTTGGATTCTTCTGCCCAGGGTTCTTAGATGTCTCATTTTGCCAACTTTCCCAGGACCACAGGAGAGGCCCTGCCTCAGTCTCCAGTTCTCTGGCTTCATTTTCTGCATGCTAAGTCTTGCTTCTTCTTTCCTTAGTCTTCTATCAGGACAGAATTTCTAGAATGACATCCCCAGTTCTGTATCAGACACGCTTACAGTCTGTATTCAGCAATTGCAAAGCTGTGTCTTCACCAACTCCCAATCAATTCTCTGCAGATCACTCTGGCCCTTTAGTCCCCCAAATTCAGTTTTTTGATTTTTTGTTTTTGTTTTTTGCTTTTTTTGCGGTACGCGGGCCTCTCACTGCTGTGGCCTCTCCCGCTGCGGAGCACAGGCCCCGAATGGCGCAGGCTCAGCAGCCATGGCTCATGGGCCCAGCCGCTCCGCGGCATGTGGGATCCTCCCAGACCGGGGCTCAAACCCGCAACCCTTTCATCGGCAGGCAGACTCTCAACCACTGTGGCACCAGGGAAGCCCCAGTTTTGTTTTTTTAAAAAATATTCTTATGCACCCTCTTTCATTGTTGTTGTTTTTATTTAATTTATTTTATTTTTGGCCACGTTGGGTCTTCGTTGCTGCACACAGGCTTTCTCTAGTTGTGGTAAGCAGGGGCTACTTTTCATGGCGGTGCACGGGCTTCTCATTGTGGTGGCTTCTCTTGTTGCAGAGTATGAGCTCTGGGCACGTGGGCTTCAGTAGTTGTGGCTCGTGGGCTCTAGAGTGCAGGCTCAGTAGTTGTGGCTCACGGGCTTAGTTGCTCCACTGCATGTAGGATCTTCCCAGACCAGGGCTTGAACCCATGTCCCCTGCATTGGCAGGCGATTCTTAACCACTGCACCACCAGGGAAGCCCCCAAATTGAGTTTTAAATATGTCATGATCAGATGATTGTTTTCTAAACATTTACAATATTAAATATAAAGTATATATAAGTATAGGTTTGTATTAACATTGTTATATAAAGTAAATTATAGTTTTTGTCTATAGGCATGTTTACCTATAGACATAGAAATACTTTGGAAAACTCAGTCAAGTGAACATGTATGGCTGGAATTCATTACTTGTGTTACCTGCATAATATTCTAGAGCATGAATATTTCATAATTTATTTACCCAATCAACTATAGATAGGCATTCAAAACCTTTCCAGTTTTAGCCACTATATACTCTGCTATAATTAAAAATTGTTATAGACTGGTTCTCTTCCTTTAAAGGGATAGAAGTCAGTTTATAAATTTTAATAAATATTTTAATAGATATTCTTTATATTTTAGTATATATCATGTGATTGCTTTCCCAAAGTGGGGTAATAATTTATCTGTCCATTGGTATTTAGGAGAGTAGTTTCTACCTGCATCTGCAAGAGCAGTAGGACTGGTTAATTTCCAGTCTTCTTCTGGGTAGAGGAGAGTAGTCCCCAGGCTCCATGGCAAGGAGAGTCATCTGCACATCTAACTATTCCTCAGCCCACACCTTTGTAGCCATTGGTACTTGAGGCCTCCAATTCCTGAATGTTTATGAAGTGGAAATTAGGTAACTTTTCCTGCTTCCCCCCCCACCCCCGACCCCTGAAGACTTGCTTTCTTTGGTATGTTAAGTCAGGTGCTGCTGGTCCATTTTTTCAGTGCCATCTGGCTTCCTGTCCAATTTTTGATTGTCTGCTCGCCCATTCTCTGTTCTTGCAGGTTTATGCCTTCAAAACAATTCTTTTATTCTAATTTTCTTGAGGTTTCAGGGATGAGCAGAGTTAAAGAGTGTGTTTTTCTTGTGGGCTTTTTCACTGGTAGCTATTTAGTCAACTTTCAGATTGTATTGACTACTCTAGTGTTTTTAGTCTTTTTGGTTTTCTTTGGCATTCTCTTATAAACATTGATCATTTATATTTTGCCAGGAACTATTTATTTTCTGCAGTTTTTTCAAATGTCTGGCCATAAGTTTATGCAACATTCTTTTATATTTATTTTAATCTCCTTTGTATTTCTGGCTATTACTCTCACTCTTTTTTTTTTTTATTTTTTTATTTTTGCGGTACGCGGACCTCTCACTGCTGTGGCCTCTCCGGTCGAGGAGCAGAGGCTCCGGACGCACAGGCTCAGCGGCCATGGCTCACGGGCCCAGCCACTCCGTGGCATGTGGGATCCTCCCAGACCGGGGCACGAACCCGCGTCCCCTGCATCGGCAGGCGGACTCTCAATCACTGCGCCACCAGGGAAGCCCTACTCTCACTCTTAATCTTGTAGATTTGGTTCTCTCTTCTCTTTTACCATTCCGATGAGGAGTGCATCTATTTTCCTTGGTCTTTTATTACAAAAGTAGCCTTTGTATTTACTTTGACTTTATCCTATTGTTTTGCTTTTATCTACTTCAGATTTTATTATATAATTTCATAATATTATTATCTTTTTATTGTGTACCTAATTTCTTAATATTTGTGTTCAATTATTTTGTTTTGTTCTGTAGTTCATCTCTCTTCTTTAGTGATAAAGGTAAACAAAGCCAAACATTTCCTCATGAATACAGATTTCCCTGGGTCTGTAGACTTTGGTGTGATGTCTTCTTTCATTGTTGTTTTAGTCAGTTTGGGAGGCTATGACAAATATACCATAGAATGGGAGGCTTAAACCACAAACATTTATTCTCACAGCTCTGGATGCTGGGAAGTCGAAGATCAACATATCTGGTGAGAGTCTTCTTCCTGATTTACAGAGGGCTGCCTATTCATTGTATTCTAACCTGGTGGAGAGCAGACAAAGAGCAAGCAAGCTCTTTCATGTCTCTTCTTATGAAGGCACAAATCGCATTTACGAAGGTTCCACCTCCACGACCTAATCACCTCCCAAAGGCCCCATCTCCTATTACCATCAAATTGAGTGTTAGAATTTCAACATATGAATTTTGGGAGTACACAAACATTCAATTCATAGCAATTGTTTTGTAGACAGTTTGCTGTTTTCTTTTGAATTTCTTTTATCAAAATGTTGTAGAGTGTATTTCTAATTTCTAAGCAATTATGGTTTTTGTATACTTTTGTGTTTATATTTAGTTTTATTCATTCAATCAAAAATACTTATTGTGTAGCTATTATATGCCCAGAATGAATTGTGATGCCCGAAATTCATCAGTGAACAGATTCACTATGCAATCCCACTATGGTTATATCTTATAATCATTTTGAAATCTCCCATGCTTTGTTTCTACATTGATTCTAAAATTTGAAGAACAATAAATAATATTCACTTACGAGGGCCATGTAAATGTGATTCACCTCAAGGCAAGCTAGCATGCTGAAACCATCAAAATTCCAATAAAAGAAGACACTCCAGACCAAAAGGATTTTCTTTCCTTATATATTGTTAATCTTCAAACAGTTCACCATATTTTACTTTTCTTCTTATCTGTACCATAAATACCTTATACAATTTTACTTTGGAGATGAAACATATGCCTTACTACTTATAACGCCTGTACCTAATGTTTTACTTATGCTGTATGTTTCTTGTCATCTACTTCATTGTTCTTCCTGATCACACTTTTTTCTTAGAATCCAATGATTTTTTAATCTAATTAGTGTAGGTACTCTTGTAAAACTGCCATCCCTGGGATCCTTTTCACTGGATTCTTGGGTTAGTTTCATCATTTCTGTTGGTAAATATTTTCCTTTTCTTATTTTTCTTCCTCCTTTTGTTCAGAGTAATCCCCAAGTAGGTAATTGATCTTGCATTTCAGGAGACACATAATTTGTCCACCTATTTTATTAACAGTTTGGGTATAGAATTCAAGGTTAAAAATAATTTTAATTAAAAGTTTGGAAGATTTGTTTTTTTGCCTTCTAGAATTTAATTTTGCTGATGATGTATCAGATACCAGTCTAAATCACATTCTTGTATAGCTGACTTTTTTTCCCTATCTATGTCAGATTTTAACACTATTTCTTCATCCTTGGCATTTTGAAATTTCATGATGATATGTCTATCTCTGGATCTTTCTTCATTTGTTCTGCTCACAGTGAATATTTTAATTTGAAGATCCATGTCTCTTTTCAACCCTGGGAACTTTACTTCCATTTTCTCTGAAAATTTATTCCTCTATATTTTTCCTCTCTCTCTCATTCTGGAACTTTCAGGATTTAGAACCACTCACATTTATTATCTATATCTGATTACTTCCTCGAACTTTCTTTGTTGTTTTTTCTATTTTAAAAAATAATGCCTTAAAAGCAATTTTAAATGATCCAATTACATGTTTAATTTCCAAGAGCTTTTTCTTTTTCTCTGATTTGCCTATTTTGAATTTTTTTTGATAAAATATCTTCTCAACTATTTTACAAGTTAATTAGTGTAGTTGTTTTGTTTTTACTTTTATATTCTTATTTTTCTCTGTATTATCTGGATATTTTTCTTGAGTGATTTGCTTTTTTAGTACGTCTTCTACTTCTCTTTTAAGCTATTGTATCAATATTACTTCATTCACTTCAAGTGAATGTATTTTTTAAAGTGGAGGACTTGTTTTTTTTTTTTTTTGAGGTATAATTGACATATAACATTATATTAGTTTCAGGTGTATAACATAGTAATTTAGCATTTGTATATATGGCAAAATTCAGTTGGCTTTTCTGCATAGCTGATGTGGATTATATTTGTAGGCTTGTTCTTTTCTCTTAGGTCCCTGTGTTGAGGGTCCCTAAAACTACACTCAGGTTTGGTGATTCAATAGAGTTATTCACAGAATCCAGCATATAGCCATACACACAGGTACAGTTTACTACAGTAAAAGGATACAAAGCAAAATCAGAAAAGGGAAAAGGCACCGGGGAGAAGTCTAGAGGAAACCAGGCACAAACTTCCAAGACGAGACTCACAGGACACGTTGAATTTTTCCAAAAATGAGTTGTGACATTTTCAAAGTCTCCCAGGGAAGCTCAATAGAAACTTAGCACCTAAGATTTTTATTGGAGTCTGGTCACATAGCATACTCTGCCTTGCTTGTGCCACAATTCCAAACTCTCAGAAAAAAATCAGACGTTTAGCATAAACGATATTGTTCATAAAGTCTAGGCACAATGAACCACCCTTATCAGGTAACTATTGACTGAGAACACTCTGAGAGCCAACTTCCCAGATGCCAGCCAAGGGCCACCCCTGCAAACAGGCCTTTCTAATGATAACAGTCGCAGGCCTTCTAAGTGAACTCTTTACTACACATTCTCTCTTGTGAATAGGTTTACTTTGGAGCTCTGTGTTTGTAAGCTGGGCTGTTAACATTCACATTATGATGAGTAGGTTGGGATCTGGCCTTCAGGTCAGGGAAAGCGGATAGACATGCTAGAAAAGGAGGCGGGGTGGTGCAATACCCTAAAGCACCGGCATTCATCCTAGCCCCCCATTTCTCCCTAGCAACTCTTTATATCTTTGGAGAAGAACCCTATGTCAGACCCACAGCTCTCAGGAGGGCTCTGCACTTTCAAACCTCTCTATGAACATGTTGTCTCTGCTTAGATGCCACAGCCCCCACTTCTCCACTTAGAAAAGTCCTTTAAGTTTAAGAACTAGCTGATACCTCCACTAGAACTTTCTCCATTGCCACCAGGCAATACTTTCTTAAAGCATTCAACAAAAATGTGCTGATTGCCAGGTAGAGTGCGGGAGATGAGAATATCAGCAAAGTTGCTGCACCCATAGAAGTTACAAGTGCTGTAATTTTATTACTAATATCACATGTTTACATCATGCTGTAAATCCATATGTCTTTCTCAATAATAGTGACTTCTTTGACATTCCACAATTTATTTATTTTTATGTCTACTCTATTACAGAATGCATTCACACAATAGGTAATAAATGAAACACATTTCTGTCAAAGGCAAATACAGGCTTATACAGTTCAATAAGTATCTTGGGACATTTAGAATATTCCAATCTGGTATGTACATACTTGGTTATGTGTACTAATTCTGAAACTGAAAAAAAAAAAAAAGAGAATAACACATTGAAAGAACATGAATAGAGTGGATGGCAGTGTATTCACATCCGGGTATATATTACATTAACTCTAAAACTTAAGAGAAGATGAGAATTCTGCCCAGCACTCAAAAAACCTGTTTCTAGCTCTGACATCAAAACACCCCAATTCTACTTTCATTTTCTGGGATGAAATGTTTCTAATGTTTTATCTTTAAATAAAAGACATCTTTGTAAGTGACAATCCAAACCAAATTGGTTTTGTACAAGATTGCAATTATGGTTTCTTTGCTGTTTCCACTATCATTCTGATAATACTTCTAGGTAAAATCAGAATTGAAAAACCTGAGAACCTGGAACTGGTCACATATGTTTCCTCAGTGAATATACTGAGCAGAAAGTTAGAGAAACTCAAGTTTCCCTCAAGAGACGGAAATGTGGAAGCTCCTGTTAATCTTTATTTTAATAGTAGGTTATCTGACTTTTACATTTATTTTATTTTAGACTTCATTTTAGACTTTGAGACTTTTATTTTAAGGTCAGTTTGAAAGACTTATTCAAATTTACCTTAAAACTACTTAGCATGTTTAATTAACTTATCCAAAACAATCAGCTTGTTTTTTGCTTTTACAGAAGCAAAGTTACAGATATAGATGTTTCCTTTTATGAAACTAAAATACTTGTTATTCTACTGATTCTAATATTGAATATTGCATAATTTCAGCATAGAGATTCGTTATCCTTAAAGTGCATATCTATGTTTGAAAAAATTGTAAACCTTTTAAAAACTACTATTTCTAGGGCTTCCTAGGTGGCGCAGTGGTTGAGCGTCCGCCTGTCGATGCAGGCGACACGGGTTCGTGCCCCCGTCCGGGAAGATCCCACATGCCGCGGAGCGGCTGGGCCCGTGAGCCATGGCCACTGAGCCTGTGTGTCCGGAGTCTGTGCTCCGCAACGGGGGAGGCCACAACAGTGAGAGGCCCATGTACCACAACAAAACAAAACAAAACAAACAAACAAAAAAAAAAACCCCTACTATTTCTTAAGTCACTGGTTGTTCTTTCTCTTTTTGCTGGTCCCCCTTCATCTTCTCAAACTCTAAACATGGGAGTACCACAGACTCAATCTTCAGATTTCTTCTGCTTTACACCTTTGGTGCACTCATTAAATCTTAGAGCTTTAAATGCCATCTATATACTCATGACACATTTTTTATTTCCTGACTAGACTTTCCCTGAAACTCCAGTCATAATATCTAACTGCCTACTCAACATTCCCACTGGGATAGCTAATAGTCCTCTCAAATTTAACACATCCAAATTTGAACTCATGATTTCCACCCTTCCTCAGACCTACTCATTACACAATTTTTCTCTTCTCAGTAAATAGAAATGTCATTCCTTGTATTGCTTATGCCAAAAAGCTTGGAGTCATCCTTGGCCCCTCATCTCCTGGGAACTAAATTAAAGGAGACTGGCTTTTCTTATGGCAATCCTGGTTTTTTTATAGCCACCTTTTTCTTAGGTATGAATCCCTGGCCCAATTGGTTGTGGTCTGGGAAGCAGGACCACGTGACACAAGTCCTAACACCTAATTGGATGGGAAATCCAGTTGGTTCAATCTTCAGGATTTATCCAGCAGTCCACCACTTCCTTGCTGTTCTGAGCCACCATCATCTGTTTCCTGGATTGTTGTAGTAGTCTTCTTCCTGGTGTTTCAGCTTCCACCTTTGCCCTCCTAAAGTCTGCTCTTCATACAATAGAGTGATTCTTCAAAAATGTAAGAGAGATTCTTTTGCTCAGATGAGTTTCTCAATGTTTTCCCATCCTCCCCAGATTAAAAACCAGAGGTCTAGCTGATCTGATCCCTGGCCACTTCCCTAATCTCATGTTTATCACTCTTCCCCTTACTTACCTCCATGACCTCCCCTAGAATTAAACTGCCACAGGGTCTTTGTACTTACTGTTCCTTCCACCGGGAATGTTATTCTCCAAGTGTATCATTTCCTCCCTTCTTTTGGGTCTCTGCTCAAATATTACTTTATCAGAAAGGCCTTCCACGACCATCCTATAAAACAATAACTTCCCCCACACTAATTCCCTTACCCAGCTTCATTTTTCTTCTTGTGCATTTAACCATATAATATACTTTGCATTTATTCTTTTTAATTGTCTGATTCCATCTACTGAAATGGAAGTTGCAAAAAGGTAGGGATTTTATGTCTCTACCTTGGACATAAAATTAGTCTGTCAAGTTATAGATGCTCACCAAGTAATGATTTAAAAGTAAGTAATATTGATTTTATTTTTCATATATGTTAATATAACGAATGTTATCAGTGATTAAAACTTCAAAACATACATATGATAATTTTAATACTAGCAAGAAGTTATTCTTAGGCTTAGTACTAAATATTTCATGAATCATAAGTGTCTGCCATGCCTAGAGTTTTCTTCTGAAGGAAACAACACAAGCCACTCCTTCCAAACAAAAGTGTCAAGCCTTGGGTCACATGATTTTCTCTCCCAGGCCACAACTGATTGGGCCAGGGATTCTGCTGAAGGTAAACAGTGAATAAAGGAAAAACAGAGTTGACATTAAGAAGGTCATCCTCCTATGGTTTACTTATCAAGAAACTATGTCTTGATACTAGAAACTGGCAAATTATCCCAAACAGATCTCTTTTGGAAATTCTGAAATTGAGATTCACTTTGAGTGAAAAATAGGTAACAAACATACAACTTCAAAGAGTGTTGAAGAGGTTAGTGGTCAGAGCTATTGAGCTAATAAAACTCCTGTTCTCTCCTGGATGGTTATGGACACTTGATACAGCTTTCCCTGAGGCTGACTCTGCTTTCTGTCCTGAAAGCACTGGGACCTGACTGCTGAGATACTTTCCTTTGCTTATTCACCTCTCCAAGTGCATTTATAACAGCAATATTTTCTAAAGTAAGTATGTTAACAAGCATTACAAATAAACTGTTTAGTGACCAAATGTGTTGAGGAAAATTCTAGGTTTAATATAATAAAATACATTTCTTTACCATCAAATGAGAAGTATAGCATGTTTGTTAAAAGCAGGGGCTTTAGATACATACTGCCCTAGAATGAATCCTGACTCTGCTGCATACTAGCTAGGTGATCTTAGGCAGTTATTTAATCTTTATGTTCCTCAACTTCCTTATCTGTAAAATGGAGGCAATAATATTACCTACCTCTTAGGGCTGTTGCTAGAATTAAACAAGTGAATGTGCATGAAGTTCTCAGAGAAGCACCTGGTACAGAGTCTGCATTCCATAAGTACTAGATACTGTGGTATACTATCTCATGTAATACTTATATCTCCACGACATCCATTCCATTTGTGTAGGAGGAAAATGAAGCTTAGAGACGGTGAGCAATATGTCTCTGACTGAGCCAGCATTCCAAACCAAGCTTTCTGCCTCTGAAGCCCAGGTAGCTAACCACTCCATAATCCCAAGATGCATTTGACTGTGGATTTCTTTTCCTCAAGACCTTGCAAGAAACTAGTCCTCTATGGAACACAGCAGACAGTGCTAACTTAAGGTAAATAGCCATTGTGGCTGCAGATTTTGGGGGCCTTCCTCAGAAATATTTTAATATGGTTCATATTTTAGAGTTAACAAATTGGCATATATTTGACTCACTGTATTTCATGGCCATCAAACTAATTAAGCAAGAATTGTTAACTTTCATCTACAGTAAGAACTACTACTCTTTTCAGTTAAGAGAGCTAACAAATCTCCTTTGTTGTTCATCAATATTTGTTGGGTTTTCTCTTATTTTCAACTGAAAACATACCAAGTGCTACCATGGAGATATTTTGAAATGTTCTTTTTCCTTGTTATCACCTTGAACAAAGCCTAAAATAATATTTCTATGTCTTAAATTTGCCTTCTTACCAAGGGAAAAAAATCAATGCTTGAATAACTTTCCAAATTTGAATTTGATATTAGAACATTAGAATTCTGTTCAGAATTGTTAATTATCAGTAATTAAATTAAGTAATTCTAAGACTTCTCATAAGTGCACATGAAAACAGATTAAGCACAGGTGAAAATCTAAAACACCTTGGTGATTCAACTCCAGATTTGGAATTCAGAACTTGAATAGAAATTGCTTTTGATTCAATACAATAAACAATATAATTATAGTAAGGAAATTCTTTTAAATAATTAACTATACTCAATCATTTGTTCTTTAGCTATTTTTCCATTTTTTATTCCCTCAACACACACAAGCAAAAATTTTATTGATTCCTGAGAGACAGCCTATCCCTGAGAGATCCCTACAGCCCTTCTTTTTATTTTGTCCTGTCATCCCACCAGACTGCCACTGGAGCCCACTACACACATAATCTCTTTCTCAGTCTGTACTCTTCTGCATGAGTGTTTGTAAAGAAGGAAACAAGGCCCAGAACCATGTCCTTGAGAATTGACACTAACATATTTCATGACCAACTTGAGGAGAAGACTGAGACCGAGAATGAGAAATGAAGAGAGAGATGGATGAGACGACCAGGCAAGAATGGTGTTGATTCAGTTATGCTTTCAGTTAGAAGGGAAAACTTAGCTCAAACTAACCAACAATGAAGGATTTATTGACCCTCTTGAATTAAAAGTCCAGAAATACAGAAAGCCTCAGGTATGGTTCTATCAGGACTCTGGTTCTGTTTCTCAGAAATTCTCTCATCATTGCCTTCTTCCACGTGGTATTGTTTCCACAGGATTGTGTCACTTCTATGACAAAATGCAGTTAAGCAGAACACAGGCTACATGCTTCTCCACTTACTTCTGAGGGAAAGAGAAGACCACTTACAGGGATCATGGGGAAAAAACTCATCAGTGTGACCATGTGGATGTCATGATGGGCAAGACAAAGGGAGAAGATGACCATCTATAAAAAAAAGAGAGGTCTCGGGATGACGTCAACCCTGCTCACATCCTATCTCAGACATTTAGCCTCCACAACTGTGAGAAAATAAATTTCTGTTCTTTAAGCCACCTAGTCTGTGGTATTTGTTATGGCAGCCCTTGCAAACTAATATAATGATAAATCAAAGCCAGTGAGACCATGAGAAGGCTTGGGAACAGGAGCATGTGAGAAGAACTGGCCTTTCATAAGAGGAAGGCCCCTTCTTCACGAGATATAACATCAACGCATCTGCTAGTGGAAGATGGTTACATTCCCATCAGATAGTTTCAATTTTTTTAATGAAATATGATACCAATTACTAGGTACATTTTTTGTTGTTGTTGTTGAGGGAAAGGATGGGCTGTCAGCATCAGAAATTTAAGAAGAAAAGTGAAGGCATGAAATAATTGCTTCGATGAATGGGAAAGCAAGAAGGATCATTACCTGACACCTAATTTAGCTGAATACTTATTTTTGGAAAATAAAAATGTCTCACTTTAGTTCTTACATAATATATAACTTTTTGAATTTTTAATTTAAAAAAATAGGAAAAATGAAAAAACCCAAATCTGTCACAAGTAACCATAGTTTATTAGGTGTTAGTATCTAATAACATAATGTCTGGATTAAAAAGGACCTTTTAAAAATAACTTTTAAAAATGAAAAAACTATAAAATTCTAATCTCTTGGAAATGAGGAAAACAGATTTTTCTTTAAGAATTGAACTGTTCGTTTTGCAATTCATGCTCAATTGAAATCATTATAAACATTCTCCTTGCCAGCAATGCTACATGTTGGTCAGAAGAGATGGGTCAACTATATTAAAAAAAAATCTGAGCGAGAGAATCAAGTATTAGCTATGACTACCCAAGTACTTTCTAGGTAATAGAGAGTCTCAGCCACTGAACTTCAAGTAGGTTAAATTTCAACAGTGAGCTAACCTTGTTGAGATGAATGTGTGAAATTACAGTCAATGACTGCAAATCTTTCAGTTGCATGGGAAAGATCACCCTATCATTAGCTGGTTACGTGAGAGTGTCTTATTTAGCCTAATGCCATTAAACAAATATCCCTAACTTCCTTTAATCCAACTTCAACTTCAAAACTCACTTTCTGATACCCATATTGTTCTGCCAACATAGACAGACTGCACACTGAATAGTCTTTCATTGCTGTGACAGTGATATCTTATGGTAAGTCAAAACAGTTGCATATTATTATAATTTGGAATCTTCTGTTGCTTCACTGCAGGGAGAGAATTGCTGACCATGCTAAAATGTGTATTTTGGGACAGACTCCAAATATATTTAAGGGTAGAATCAATCAAATCTTTTGATATATCAGATGGTGGGATGGGAGGAAAGAAAGGGCATTACATCTGGATTTCTGACTTGGGTAACTAGTTTGATGGTCATGCTGTTGGCTGTGATAAGGTAATTGGAGAAAAATAGAGCAGGGAAAAATAGTGAACTAAAATTTAAAGTTAACATAAAGCACAGGAAATTATTTTAGTAAGACACAATATTTCTGGGCAGATACTTAGAAGGTAAAGAAAAGACATTTATAGCCTCTTATTAAGAGCAGAACAATCATCTAAGAAAATTTTGTCATTTTAACAGAGAGAAAACCAAATCTAGCTTTATATCAGTTTAATAACTGATACTAAAGTTTCTTTTTAAAATCTTATAAATAAGCCCATAAATCTTAGCCAGGTTTTTACCACAAGAAATAAAATTCCTTTCCCATAAACCTACAACTTTCCATATTCATTCAGACTTTGTCCTATACTTTCTTATTTCTCATTCTGAAACAACCAATCATTTTACTTTAGGACAAAATTACTGGTTTTAAACCAACAAGGTGTCCTACAGGCAATTAGATTTATTAATCTGAAGCTTAAAAGAAAGAAATCTGAAAGTATAAAGTTTAACAATTCCTGGCATATAGAAGAAGCAACTGAAGCACTTTGAATGCATAATGTGACTTAGGAAGAGTATGTAAAGAGAGAAGAGAGTAAAAGACAAAATTCTGAGGAGCACTGACACTTAAGAACGAGCTGAGGAAGAAGTGCCTTACAATCCAAGCAAAAAGGACCTTTCAAGAAAGAAACAGAGATGGGAACTTGTAGGATAAAAAAGTTGAATAAAATTGCAGTAGAGATCACAGATACTAACAAAATGAACCAAACATTATCTTTTAAAGCAAAACAAACAAAACACTGCAATGGTTAGGAGTACAACCAAAGGGAAGAATGACCATAGAGAATAGTCCATTCCTGCCCGCAGCCATGATCCTGCCTACCAGCCATGATCCCATCATCCACTTAGTAAATATTTAATGAATTAATGAATGATCTGTCCCCATCCTTATTCCTCGTCACACTAGTACTATTACAGGTTCCCTATGCTACCTGTAAAATGTGGCACGTGATGGACCAGACATGCTCTACCAGGAATCTGAAACTTGAGTCAACTAGAAAATCCATCTTTTGGGTTGAATTGCTTTTTATGGGTGATTATTTCTTACCATCCAGTAATACAAATGATCTTGGGGTTAGTTTGTTATGACACCTCATCCCCATAGTCTATGCCAAGGGAGCCCCCAAATACCCAACAGTAAACATGAGTAAGATCTACTCCATCCTTTCTCTGGATATCACATTTCCCATATTTTCCTAAAACTAACATTTTTACAGTGATCTCTGAAGAAATTTTCAATAATCATTTACTCAAGAGTTCATATGGTGAGTATGGGGAACACCCCTAGTTTTTCATTCATTATCTTCCCAACCAATCCAGATTTTTCCTGATTAAAAACCTCAAATTTCTGGACTATTCTGCAGCTAGGGATGACCCTGTGACACAGATCTAGCCAATGAGATGTAAGTTGATGGCTGCTCACTGGGGCTTCCAAAACACTATGTCTTCTCCTGATTAAAATAAAAAAATATAGACTGACAATATTCACATTTTACCCTTTGTCTTTCCCACTTCTCCCTAACTGGAATGTAAACTCAATACATAGAAATAAAGTTGCCATTATGAAACCATGAAAGCAGAAGCTACATGCTAAGGACTGCCAAGCAGATAGCTAGAAGAATCATCTGACCTTGACCAGTGACCTAAAATTTGGAGTGTTTCTTTGGACTTATTGTCTAAAAATATTGTTATTAATAACAGTAACTCCTTACTTGTTAAGGCTACTCTAGACACTGTGCAACCACTATAGACAATATGCACCCAAACACAATTTAACAGACTCAGAATATCCAAAGACACACTCACGGAAGTGGCATCTGTTATCATAATCCCAACTTGACTAACCTGCCTTTTTAGCTTTTTCTCTCATCATCTCTTCCCCCCCAAATTCCTGGAGAATGCTGCTCTTTATTTCCATGCCCTTACAAATTCAATCTCCTCTTCCTAGAACTCACTCCTCACCTCTACATATCACTTACCTCACCTAGATAACCTGTCTTCTACATAAGTTTTAGCTTAGACATTACTTTCTCCAAGAAGCCTTCTCAGAACTACCATATGTGAGATGGGCACATCCTCTACGTATTCCCCGAGTACCCTCTACCTAGGCTCCGCAATCCTGATCACATTATATTGCCATTGTCTGCTTACTCTTCTGCAACCCTGTCTAGACTATAAACTCCTCAAGGGCAGGCTTCCTGTCAGTTTTGTTCACCTTTGTATCTCGAAAATCAAGTATATTGTATGGCTCATAGTATACACTGAACACATGCTTATGGAATGAATGAATGGAAATATATAAGCATACATACATACACACATACACACATGCAAACAACAAATGGTGCCTTGGGCAGAGTTTCTATCTTTAAAGAACTTACTGTCTTTTTAATTTCAAATACACTGGAAGGTCACGTGAAATAATAAAAGGAAGACATTGTGTAATTATAGCTGGATTCATACTTCAGTTTTACCACTTATAATCCTAAGGCTTGGGGGAACCCCTCTATATTAATTGGTATACTGATTTAAAACTGTCTAACTTATGGGTTATTTGTGAGTACAGAAAGGGATGATATATGCAGTGTCTACCATAGTAGACTTTCAATACTGTTAGTCCTCTTCCTCTCTTTACATGCAGCTTCTCTTCCAGTTAACACCCATTTGCTTGTGCATTCATCTAAAGGACTCAACTTTATAGTGAATTCAATGTGCTCCTCTGTACATAATCCCTTTTCATTCCCTCACTTAAACAATCACAAAATTACTACAACTTTGTAAAGTACACAGAAGAGGGAAAAAAGAAGTAATATTTGTTTAAAATTATTCACAAATATAATACATTTAAAGAATATGTAAATATGAAAAATGTATTAAGATTTTAAGTCAAATTTTGTGAATCTAGGTTTTACATATGACAAATGGCTACCAATGAACTATTTTGACTGATAGGAATACTCTATACCATAATTTTGGTTGTGGTTACACAATTGTATATATTGTCAAAACTCATCAAATTGTATATTCAAATTTGGTGAAATTTCTTGAATGTAAATTATACCTCAGAAAAGCTGATTCAAGTTTTAAAAGCTATGGTAGCATCTATATGCAGTAAGAGTATATTAGGTATTTAAGATTAACCTCTCTATCAGAAAAAAAATACCAAATTAAGTATTCAAAACATATGAAATGAGCTTTTGTCCTGAAGGCATTTAGCAATCCAGAAAAATAGAATTTTAGTCTTTCCAGTCGTATAGGAGTAGATAAGAAATCCCATGCCCTACATAATATGGGGGTCTAACAGGAGCACCCATCCCACCTTCCACAATAAACTGGATTCCCAAAGGGCTGCATATCAGAGTGAAAGGATATACTGAGTAGAATCCCCATGTAGCCATTTTCAAGTCTTCCTGAACTAAGAATTTTTTCAGAATATAGAGGGTTTTGAAGTGTAAATAACAAGAAAAGAAAAGGATGAATCAAGTAACTTAAATGATGAAGATATGTATCATTTCAATCTGCATGTACAGCCATGGAATCTCTCATAAGGACTCTTTGAAATTTGCTTGTAAAATACTTAATACTGTCAATGAGGATTTAAGTATTTTCCCATTTCTGTTTGTTGACTTCAGAGTGTTGGCTTTGTTTTCAGGATTAATCCTCCTGCAGTTCCAAAATGGGCCCAACATTTCCAGAGTTCATATTCAGAATTGACAACTTCCCTGTCTTCAGAAGTGGGATAAGTATTCCGTTACAAATGGAAGGAGAATTGCATGGAGACAGAAGTGTGGGTCTATATATCTGACACCTGGAAGCTTCCATTTGCTTTATAAAATAGGAGATTAAGTCACCTGCTGAACGTGAGGAGGGAGTTTATGCCAGCTAGGTTCAGAGTCTTCTCTGAACTTTTGAGTTACATCTGACTTTTGAAATAGCCATTGCAGTGAGTAGGAATAAAAGCTGAATAAAGAAACACAGTAAAACTGTTGGTGGGCCACTATGGAGAACAGTATGGAGGTTCCTTAAGAAACTAAAAATAGAACTACTATATGATCCAGTAATCCCACTCCCAGGCATATATCTGGATAAAAACGTGGTTTGAAAGGATACATGTACCCCAATGTTCACTGCAGCACTGTAGATTATAGCCTAGACATGAATGCAACCTAAATGTCCACTGACAGAAGAATGGATAAAAAAGATGTGGTACATATATGCAATGGAATATTACTCAGCCATTAAAAAGAATGAAATACTGCCATCTGCAGCAACATGGAGGGACCTGGAGATTATCATACTACGTGAAGTAAGTCAGACAGAGAAAGACAAACATCATATGATATAGCTTATATGTGGAATCTAAAAAACTGATACAAACAAACTTATTTACAAAACAGAAACAGACTTACAGACTTAGAGAACAAACTTATAGTTACCAGGAGGGAAGGGTGCGGGGGAGGAATAGATTGGGAGTTTGGGATTGACATGTACAAACTGCTATATCTAAAATACATAACTAACAAGGATCTACTGTATAGCACAGGGAACTCTGCTCAATACCCTGTAATAAAGTAAATGGGAAGAGAATTTGAAAAAGAATAGATACCTGTACATGTATAACTGAATCACTTTGCTGTACACCTGAAACTAACACAACATTGTTAATCAACTACACTCCAATATAAAATAAAAAATTTAAAAACAAACTAAAAAAATAAAGAAACACAGTAGAATAACTGTGAGGTGAGGACCAAGTTGAGGTGAGTGATTATGAAGTTACTGAGAACAGTTTGTCATGTTCAGTAATTCTGTCTTCCAACAGTAATCAGTACTCAGGTGTGAATACTGAGAAAATAAACAGTTGTAACTGTCCACATTGAGGGCATTAGACGCACATGCAAAAGAAGAAAAAAGGGGTGAGAGGACTGATTACTAGAATGACTGAAATGAAGGACCAGGAAATCTAAGCTGAATGGTGCTGTATTGGAGAGAAGTAAAGAGAGCACTAACCTGATGGCTGAGTGAGACACAAGAATGGTCATGGGGCTTCCCTGGTGGCGCAGTGATTGAGTCTGCCTGCCAATGCAGAGGACGCAGGTTCGTGCCCCGGTCCTGGAAGATCCCACATGCCGCGGAGCCGCTGGGCCCATGAGCCTTGGCCGCTGAGCCTGCATGTCCGGAGCCTGTGCTCTGCAACGGGAGAGGCCACAACAGTGAGAGGCCCGCGCACCGAAAAAAAAAAAAGAATGGCCATGGAATAGTTGAAAGAATAAGCTAGAATAATAGAAGATTGTGCTCAGGAAGCACAATGTTTTAATTAGTGTTTTGGTGGCAGAGTAGCTTATTAAAAAATTAATTCTTTAAGGGGAAAGTGGTGGAGTGATAAATTAGGAGTTTGGGATTAACAGATACACGCTACTATATACAAAATAGATAACCAACAAGGACCTACTGTATAGCACAGGGAGCTACAGTCAATATCTTGTAATAACCTATAATGGAAAAGAATCTGTAAAAGAATATGTGTGTGTGTGTATATATACACACACATATATATACATACACATATATATATGTATGACCAAATCACTTTGCTGTATACCTGAAACTAACACAACATTGTAAATCAAGCATACTTCAATAAAATGTTTTGTTTTGAAAAAAATTAATTCCTTATAAAGTATGAAAACATGAATGCATTCTCCTTTAAATTTTAGAGAAAAGCCTAAATTCTTAGATGCACTTGAGTAAAAGCTAAAGTTGCTTTGGGCCACCCATATTCTCTCCCTCTCTGCAAAGGTAAACAATGATAATAGTTTGATGTCTATTTCATGTACAAACATACATACCACAGAAAACACATTCTTGGTTTGTGTAAGTGTATATAGATATAGGTATACATTTGTTGTTTATCCACAGTCTGCTACTTTCTTTTTTCATTTGTTACTTTATCTAACAATCATATTTGACTTTGTTGATACATGGAGCCGCTGTTCATTCCTTTAACTAGCACACATCATTTCATTTCATGAATATATCATACTTAATTTTGTCATTTCCTTATTCAATGTATGGATTTGGGGGGGGACACAATTCAACCCATACTAAGTATGTAAAATTTTTATTTGCTAATTACTTACGCATTGCTTTTTTCTAATTATTATCAAACTGAACTAAATATATCAAATTCTCTAAGAAACAAAATTTGAAAAATTTTAAAAACTTTGAGATCTTAGACAATTACATAGATAGAAATTAGAACTTGAGAATTTTATCTATATTTATTATTGCGTTTGAGTGTTTTTTATATACTTAAAATCCATATATATATATATTTTTTCTGACAGAAATGAGTGACTGAGTTGAAATGGTCAAGAAAACCTTGTGTTGAAGAAGATAAAGAACTTGGGAGTCATTATGAAGAACAGATTCAATCAGGATGATTATAGGATTTTGAATGTAAGGAAAGACTCTGGACCTAAAGCTAAAAAGGTTATGTATTTAGGGGAGTGATAGAGAAGTAAGTAGATGGCATTACCAAGAATGGGAGGAGTATGCTATTATCCCAGTGCCATATGCCTCAATGGCATCTGATATGCAAGTTCACACAGCTAACAAATACTCTCTAGATTCTTATGAAAGACTATATGCCAATGTTTCTACCTTCAAAGAGTGCGTGGTCAGATCGTTCATCATTATTGTCACTATTAAACCACTCTTTTGATCCAACCATTCAAAAGAGAGAGAAACATTTTTATCTGAGACATCTACATATTAACATCTTCTTATCTTTAAAAAAATATTCTACTGTATAAGATCAAACATTTACATAACATGTTTGGAGCAATATTCAGTCTCATAATAATAACTGCAATTTTTCAAAAGGATAAGGTCAAGGTTAAAATTGCTGTTTAATACTTATAAATATTCAACACTGTTGCCTCTGTTCTCAAAGTATATTAATAATTCACTGCAAATTTTTTCTCTTTTTCCTAAAGATATTAAATGTGGGAGTTTTAATGCACTTATTTATTTATCCCTCTTCTATGTATTTATTTGGCATCATTGTTATTTATAGCCTGGGTATTTTAGAGTTAATTTTTTAAACAAGAACTGTTCAATTTCCATAAACTGTATCTAACATAGATAATTTAAAATATTTCTCCAGGCCAAAGTATTGATACTAAGTTCCAATCCTAAGGAGATTGTGTGACAAGTTTCTTTTTGAAACAAAAATGCAATTTTTTTTTTTTTTTTTAATTTATCTATTTATTTATTTATTTATTTATTTATTTTTGGCTGTGTTGGGTCTTCGTTTCTGTGCGAGGGCTTTCTCTAGTTGCGGAGAGCGGGGGCCACTCTTCATCGCAGTGCGCGGGTCTCTCACTGTCGCGGCCTTCTCTTGTTGCAGAGCACAGGCTCCAGTCGCGCAGGCTCAGTAGCTGTGGCGCACGGGCTTAGTTGCTCCGCGGCATGTGGGATCTTCCCAGACCAGGGCTCGAACACGTGTCCCCTGCATTGGCAGGCAGACTCTGAACCACTGCGCCACCAGGGAAGTCCCAAAAATGCAATTTTAATTAAGAAAAATTAAAGAAATAAAAGTTTTCCCTGGGATCACACTGCATTACAAAAATTGTATCTTCCAAATTCTGCATCGTAATGAAAAGGAGTAAAAACTACTCTAGCTCTGAGCAATTTTCTAGACGATTTGTTATTTATAGAAAGTGAGCATTAGAGACAACTTCCAGAATGGTAGTATGAGGAGCTCCATAGAACTGCTTCCTAGTGAAACTATTGAGCCCATGTATTGATTCCATCTCTGCTACCATAGTCACTTAGTTTATGGGCCCAGTAAGCAAGGAATGTGATGGCTAGGAAGAAAGGATGACTGACATCCCCAGAGTTGGTAGTTTTATTCACCTGATTATTAAGAACCTCCTCTGCAGTAATGGTCCTCTGGTAGACATTTAGCATTCACTAATATCGCCACAGTCTGTGCCCATTCTGAAAAGTCCATCCACATACTTCTCCCTTAAGCTTCCTTTTCATCAGTTTTTTTAATATGGTTCCTTTCAAATCCTTCACTATTCCAACCAAACCATTTGCAACTACGCATAAGTTAATATAGACCTATATTTCTGGACATTTCTCACTCCAGAGATAGTAGATGACTAAATGTCATGCTTGAAGTTCTGATCACTAGGAGGATTTTCTTTTACCACTGTCCTCAGGTTTACCCTTGAGTGAGGGGGGGCTATAGAGCTGCAGCTGCTACTTTCAAGCAATACTAACATATCATGAAGACCACTCTGTAAACCAGGCTCAGGATTTTTCTTCCTCAGTCAACTGGTTCTAAGGAGAGTTCCAGAATGCCATTTTTGCAGGGTTTTTTTTCCTGGGACCATTCCTGGTACCAATTCTGTATTGTTTGGGGTCCAGTCAGGAGATAGGACCACATAGTCTTTTGAACAGGGAAAGTTTAATATAAAGCTTTATTAACAGGGGCTTGGAGTAAGGAGGAATTGGCTAGTGAGAGTTAAAAAGAATTCTAAAGAATCCAGGAATAGCAGATATAAGATGTGGTCACTACCCCTAGGGCTGAGGTAAGTACCCAAGGAAAAGCCTTCCTTCTATGACTGAGATGCAGATGTCATTGGAAAGAATACCACCTTGGCCTCCTGAATGTTGGAGAAGTCAATGAAGTAGCTCAATAGTGGGACCTGCTGGAAATCTACCCTCTGGGAGGTGCTGAGCCTCAGAACTTGTTAGGTACCAGGAGAAGCTACTGGATACTGTTGGAACCAGGAGCTGGAGAGGTCCCCCTCTCCAGGAGGTTAATGCACATCCATAAACAGCTCAGATTGGGTCAGCCCTGGGCTGGCTGTTCAGGACAAAGTTTAGGGGATGGCTGACCTCCAGTGCCCCTGGTGTGTGTCCATGTCCTGGACCGAGGAGAGGATATGGGGTGAAGCAACCTGGGCCGGGGACAGGCCCACAATATCTGGGTCTCTAGACTATGCCTCCGTAGCTGCATGAGTTTGCTCAAACATCATAAAAAGTTGTGCCCTGCAGGAACCTTACACTAGAGAAACTATGCAGGGGCTGAACAAAGAAGAAAAAAAGAGCTTTCTGCAGGACACTAGTAAGAGAGCACACTTGAAACAGGAAAACCGTTCCTCCTCCAGTGTTCTTCCAGGCCTTCTACTGACAAGGCTTAACATCATGCTGGGTAGCAAAGGAGAAATATTTATAAGACCCAGCACAACTCTTACAGAGCAGGCAACAAGATCCAATTTGAAGTGAAAAGGCAAAAAAATCAACCATCAGCACAATGATTGTGCTTTTTCATTTTTGGATTTTTGGTTCTTTTTTTGGTAGCATCTTGTAGTTATGTTTATTCTTTTTATTTATTAAATAATTTATATTTTTGTCATATTGTTTAAAGTTCTTTGAGGCTCTAATCCTTTTAATAGTTTTGTATAGTAATTCTGGCACGTGGTAGATCATTTCCTTCAATGTTTTTCATTTGGATTGTGATCTAATCTGCAGTATAGCTCTATCCGTAGTGGCTCTGCCAGAAGTGGGTTGAAGAGATTTTGTATTTGCTTGTGCCAGATGTCCCAAGGATATATTGTTCAACCAGGGTCACTTGTATTTTTTTGAATTGTGACTTCCTGAACCATGGTTAGGATTTTGGGGGGAGAGATCTCTACCACTGTGAGCCTAGGCTGATCCAGAAGAGTTTTATTATTGACTGAATATTTTACAAATTTCCATTTCCATTATTCTTTCATGATAATTCAAACTCACACTTTTAGATTATTTAGGCCAATCCTACCATCCCACCCTGGGGGCCAGCAGAGTATCAGCTCAAATGTTTAGTCTCATTCTCTCACTTAAGCTTACTTTGTTTCTTGCCCCTGGAAGTCAATTACTTCCTTGAAAGCTCATCCATGCATTTAAAAGATTCTTGTTATAGTTTGTCAGTATATTTAGTGGAAGGATTGTAGAATTATCTATTCTGCCAAAGTCTAAGAACGAAGAATCCCCAAATATCCTTATAAATCCTCTCTTCTATTTTTTTTTTTTTTTTTTTTTTTTTGCGGTACGCGGGCCTCTCACTGCTGTGGCCTCTCCCGTTGCGGAGCACAGGCTCCGGACGCGCAGGCTCAGCGGCCATGGCTCACGGGCCCAGCCGCTCCGCGGCATGTGGGATCTTTCCGGGCCGGGGCACGAACCCGTGTCCCCTGCATCGGCAGGCGGACTCTCAACCACTGCGCCACCAGGGAAGACCTCTCCTATTTTTTTAAGGCAACATATATAACACTTTCTTTCAGCGAGCCTTAAATTACTTACCCCTTATTACTTACCTTGGGTAAGTTATTAAACCTCAACTTGCCACAACTACTCCCGGTCCTTCTGCAGCCACATAATCTGAAGGATGTCATGATTTGTCCTTAATGGAAAAGATACATTGGGTTTGCTTTTCCTGCTCAACAAGTTTCTGCCAGCACGATCATCCATGAACTTACTGACTGGTTTATTTCCCATCAGATTTCGCACATAACTTTTTTTTTTCTAATCAATTAAATCACCTCCAGCAAAGGAAATAAAGCCATTGGGCAATGCCCATGGGGTGACTTGTCTTATCATGAGTCCCATTACCAGAAACAGCTGACTTTATGGATAGTTGACTGGCATATTAAACACTGTTATGGTCTCAGGAGATCCTATCTGGAAAGTGTGGGAGAGAGGGAGCTTTTTGACAAGATGTATATGCTCAGAACCAAAAATTAATATATGATATTAATCAGAATAAGAGTCCAAAAACCAAGGGACAGGACTGGGTAGGGCTTCTCTTAATATTATACCTGTACTTAAAGTTTTGGACTACGACGATTGAGAGAATATAGCACCCAAATAAGAACGCTTCCATTAAAGAAGCCAGTGATGATCCCATTCAATGGGAATCTGGGACTGTAAGAGAGCCCTTACAGCATTAAGTGCAGCAGAACTACAGGAGGAATAGACATATTAGACTTGGAGCTGCACCAATAATGAGTATGTTTGGATTTTCTTCCTTTGGGGAGCTGAGGACTATATTCCCAGGTGTTTGAGGCATAGCTGAACTATATCTAGCAGGAATGGGAAAAAAAAAAAAAAGCATGTGAACAAATGTGATTTTAATGTTGGGCGGCCAAAGGAATGAATAATAGTAAGGGTTTTTTTTTTTTCCTTTTTTTTTGGCTGACCGGTATCAATATGGCCTTTCTATGCTTAGAAATCTAATTTGCCTTCGAAATCTCTGTGGGACTTAGCCAGGTGGGTCATGCAGATCTACCCTTCAGGGTTTTGAAACTAGAATAATTAGAACAGAGAAACAGGACTGTGGGTACTTTTGTGGTAGTAATAGCAAAGGCAGTTCTCAGAGGCAGCTGTGGTACTGATGTTGGTGTCAGCACCTGGAGTCCAGTGACATCACTGTCAATGGCAGTATGTGGAAGGGGTGTGGCATCTGGTGCTCAGTAATGGTGGCAGCAATGTCTGCGCTATTAGTTCTGTGGCGTGGGTGTGGCTATGATACAAGTTCTGTAGTCTTGGTTTGTTCTGCCCATTTTCTGAGCCTGTCTCTATGCTTTCTGGCAATTCTGTGTGTCACAGTATCCTTCGGAATTTCCTGGTTCAGATGGCAATTCGAAAAACTTGAATCTTCCTGACTAGCCAGAATGAGCTTAGAGAGAAAAAATAGCCTTTTAATAACTTGTATTTTTTGTATACCCTAGCAGAGAGCCTTTTAAAGTGAGTACATCTACTACTGTGGTTTATTAATAAATAATGTGATCCGTAAGCTTAAAATGTTATAATTTACTAAGGAATGTAAGGCATTTACATGAAATAAATACAACCTACAGCATGAAATAAAATTAAATGCTAAATTGGGAACAGACTGTGTCAATCAGAAAGTCTTCCTGAAAGACATGGGATTATAGTTAATTCCTGCAGGACAGGCAGGAGATGGCATTTTGGGTACAGGAACTATAAAGCATAGGAAGGAGCCTGGATATTCACCCCTTAGAGAGACCAGCTTGACTGAATAAGTGTGTTCATGAACTGAAACTAGTATGAACGGTTAAGAGGGAACATATTATTAAGGCCTTGTCCTCTAACTGGAAAGAGAAATTCTCTTACATACGTTTTTTTCCCCCAAAGTTAATAGTTTTAAACATCTAGCTAAACACTTTGCCAGGAGAGGTTTTGGAAATCAAGTCTGAATTAGCCTCTTCTCTATGTGCAAAGTTCTTAGATGTTCTTTCCTGGCTGATGGGAGAAAAGAGCTGGGGCTTAGGCGAGTAAGTAATAAAACCTGAAGATAGTTCCAAATATATCAATTTGCATTCAATTATCCATTATTTTTGGAAGTTAGTTGTTTTTTTTTAATAATAAGCAGTGAACAACTAAATAATTACAGTTTTGCATTGGCATTATAAAGACTGCAGATTATTTCTTGGTGTCAATGTCCAGTCCTGCTCGCTGTCCTCGACTCTTAGGAACATTAGAGCTCATTAACTTCAGGATGACCTCCAGGAATAAAGATACATTTGAAAGGGGCTGAAAATCGCTTTTAAATCCAACTTCCCTGGCTTAACAGTGAAATGACCACACAGTCCGGTCACTGGGTCAAAAATCAATTACAAAACAGAGGAGGTTTTGCATTAGCCTTAGTAAAAGACGGACTCGAAATCCACAGCCAAGAAAAAAAGGCAACTATTAAAATGCAGGAAATACAGTATTGGCTTTCTCTCTTGGCGAGATAGGTCGGCTGCTTTCCAGCCCCGCTGTGGATGCTCTGAAGTTCACGGTTCGCTCCGTCGCTTCTGCCCAGACCCCCGCCCCCGTGGAAGCTGTCGTAGGGTAGTCCCGCAGCCAGGTCCGCACGAGGACGCCCCCTTCCTACCTCCAGGGACAGCGTCCCTGGCCCCACCCTAGCCAGAGTCCGAGAGTCCCACCCCTCCGCCTCCTGCAGGCCCCAAGCCAAGTGGGGATGAGCCTGGGCCCCGCGTTCGCCCTGGCAGTTCCGCGTCTGCGCAGCGGACGTGGGGCTGGAGCGGGGTTGGCCGGGGAGGTGCAGGATGCGCGGGAGCCAATGGGCACGCTCGGGGGAGCCGGGCTGGCGGCGGCGGCCGGCGGGGCGCGCACTCTCGGGATGGAGGGCGAGTGCCGGGCACCTCAGGCGCGCTCCTCGGGCCTCCCGGCTGGGGGCGGCGGCGGGGAGAGCCCGGGGGTCGACGGCCCCCTCCCCGGCAGCAGCGGCTCCTCCGCCCTCCTGCAGGCCGAGGTGCTGGATCTGGACGAAGACGAGGACGACCTGGAGGTGTTCAGTAAGGTGAGGGCGGCGCGGCGGCGCGTCCCGGGAAAGTTCCAAGTCAACTCACGGAGTTGGCCCCGCCGTGCGGCGGCCGCCCCAGCGCGCTCGCTCGGCCCCGCTGGAGACTCGGAGCCGGGGCAGGGTGGGTCTCCCCCAGCTGCCCGACCCCGCCTGGCGGCTCGTCGGCTCCGGGGCTGCGTCCCGGCGGGTCCCGAATAGCAGCCGCTCCCTCGTCTGCACTTTGACCTTATGTTTGGCAGGGCCTTGGCTTCGTGGAGTCTGCAAAGTTGTGCTGTTTCCCCCTTTTCTCCTCTTCCCTTCTTTGACGCGGACATTTCCAGTGACAGTGCCCGAACCCGGGAGGCGGTGGCCCAAAATTGCCCCCGCCCCTGGCAGCTTCTTTTCAGGCGCAGCGAGCCCTGAACTCTGGGAGCGAAATCATCCGAGTCTAGAGAAATTATTCTTGATTTAGTGTTGTTGCTGGTTGTGGATTGGAGACTTGGGTGGCGCCGGAGGTGAGTCTCAAGTCTAGTGGGAAGAGGCGTGACGGAATCCCTCTTCAGGAGAAAACGGTTCTTGTGTCCAACGGGGAAGCTCCTGCGCTGCGGAGCTCAGGATTTTTCAGATAGTCAGCTCCTGCTACCCAACCCACAGACGGCGCTTTCGTTTTTAAAGGTTACCTGGGGAAATCTAGGACCAAAGGGCCCTCTGAACTTGTAGGATAGTTGGAGAGAAATTGCCAAGGGTTACTGGCCGACTTGTGCGTGTAGGCTGGTGGTTGTAATATTTTTTTTTGGGGGGGGGAAGAAAAATACCATTCTTGCGGGGCCGTTCAATGCCACTGCATCTTCTCTCGTTGCTGTTGGCAGAAGACTTGAGATGGGAACATTGTATTAATTACTAAGAAGCCTGTACAGTAGGTAAATGTTACCTTGAGCTGTTAAGAAAAGCCAACAAACTTCACCGCTGCTTTATTCTGGGAAAGAAGTTAGAAAGTGAACAAGCATACTCTGACCCCAAAGAGGAATATGTAAAACTCCCCTTTTTTTTCCTTCAGGATTAAATGAAATGGTAGGAACAGTTGTATTTGGGAGGTTCAGAGAGAGTATCAGTTTTGTACCCTTGATGAAGTCACTTGACCTTTCAATGTGTTTAAATTCTAAAATAATGGAATTGTTTACACTTTTATGTTCCACACATATTTTATGTTCAGATCAAGGACAATTGGCCAGTTCTTGTTTATTGCCTTCTAAGATACCATTAGGCCATGGTATTAGTGTATGGGACTCTGCACTGTGAATCTTCGGGGGCAGGGGGTACGGGGAGAATGTAGGGAGTGGCAATTGCATATCAGAATCATCTGGGATGGTTTAAATTTGTCATGTGGTTTCTCTTTCCCCAGATTCTCAGTGTCCCAGCCTCAACTGAGAATCACTGTTTTAATGAGCCTCCGTAGTCAGAGGCGGATTTTAGGTGAAGTTAATGAAATTTAACTTTAATTTAAATTTAACTGTGTTGTTGGCTTAGGCCTCTGTAAAATGTTGTAAGTAACTGGGAGTTGTACCGGTTCTAGGTGGAAAGGGAATGACAGATTTTAGCCAGAAGCATTTCTAAGTTGGCGTTTCTGGTGAGTTGCCTAAAGCTACCTCAGAAGAAAGGAATCTAGAACTCTATGGCTCCAACCAGTTGTTGAGATTTTTTTTCTCATTCTAAATAAAAAAATTGTTTTTCCACCTAATTTTGTGTTTGTAATTTTGTGTCCTGTTTTAAAAGGATGTAAGCTGCAGCACCATACTTAACCTCTGCTTTATTAAGCAGGGCATATAATAATGTGCAATATTGTATCTTTACCTTAATCTGTATGGCTGCTTTCTATAGAAGAGGGTCTTAACTTTTTCTAAGTGTCCAAAACATGTAGTTATACAGCACTAGCAAGCAGGGTGGATCCAAGTGTATGGGCCTTGCCTGCTTCTATTTTAGTAAGTTGAATTTTTCAACCATTAACCACAGATAGACAAGCAAATTTAAGAAAGTTGTCTTCATTTGGCCTACTCTCTCTACTACTCCCTTTTTAGCCTGCGCCTCTGTAGAACCCTGCCACTGTCCAGCCTACCCTAAGATGTTATCAACCATTACTACCAAAGTATACTAACTTTACCCTTTAGTACTTTGAGATTGACCATTTTCATATTCAGTTTATATTTACAATTGTAGTTTCTTATTTCCTTAGATTATTTATGAATATATATACCGTGCCCCTGTCCAGAAGCTCTTTCTTTTTCTTTTTTAATGGAAATATAGTTGATATACTATATTAGTTTCAGGTGTATGACGTAGTGATTTGACATTTATATACATTATGAATTGATCAGCATGATAAGTCTAGTAACCATCTGTCACCATTATAAAGTTACTGCAATATTATTGACTATATTCTCTACACTGTACATTACATACCTGTGACTTAGTTGTTTTATAACTGGAAGTTTGCACTTCTTAATCCCCCTAACCTATTTCCGCCTCCCTCCGCCAAACTACCAGTTTGTATCTATGAGTTTTGCTTCTGTTTTGTTTGTTTGTTCTGTTTTTTTAGATCCTACAAATAAATGAAATCATAAAATATTTGTCTTTTTCTGTCTGACTTATTTCACTTAGCATAATATCCTTTGGGTCCCTCCGTGTGGTTGCAGGTGGCAAGATTTTATTCTTTTTTACGGCTGAGTAATATTCAATTGTATACATATATACAACATCTCTTTGTCTATTCATCTATCAATGGACACTTAGGTTGCTTCCATATCTTGGCTGTTGTAAATAATGCTGCAGTGAACATAGGGTGCATACGTCTTTTAAAATTAGTGTTTTCACTTCTTCAGATAAATACTCAGAAGAAGGATTGCTGGATCATATGGCAGTTCTATTCTTAATTTTTTGAGAAACTTTCATACTGTTTTCCGTAGTGACTGCACCAATTTACCTTCCCATCAGTAGCGCACAAGGGTTCCCTTTTCTCCACATTTTCACCAACACTTGTTTTTTGTTGTTCATTTGATAATAGCCATTTGGATAGGTTTGAGGTGATATCGTATTATGGTTTTGATTTGCATTTCCATAGTGATTAGTGATGTTAAGCATTCTTTTCATTTGTCTTCTGGCCATCTGTATGTCTTCCTTGGAAAATTATCTATTCAGTTCTTCTACTCATTTTTTAATTGGATTGTTTGTTCTTTTTTGTTTATTTTCTTTTTCGTGATTGTTATTTTATTGAGTTGTATGAGTTCTTTATATATTTTGTATATTAACACCCTTATCAGATGTATCACTTGCAAATAACTTGTCCCATTCAGTAGGTTGCCTTTTCATTTTGTTGATGGCTTTCAACTGTGCAGAAGCTTCTTAGTTTGATGTAGTCCCATTTGTTTAGTTTTGCTTTTGTTGCACTTGCCTGAGGAGACAGATCCCCCAAAATATTGCTAAGACCGATATCAAAGAGCAACTGCTTTTGTTTTCTTTTAGGAGTTTATGGTTTCAGGTCTTACATTTAAGTCTTTAATCCATTTTGAGTTTACTTCTTTTTTTGGTATAAGAAAGTTGTCCAGTTTCATTCTTTTGCATGTAGCTGTCCAGTTTTCCCATCACCATCTATTGAACAGGCTCTCTTTTCCCCACTATATATTCTTGGCCCCCTTTTCATAAATTAATAGACCATATAAGCATGGGTTTATTCCTGGGCTTTCTGTTCTTTTCCATTGATATATATGTCTGTTTTTGTGCCAGTACCATACTATTTTGATTACTATAGCTTTGTAGCATAGTTTGAAACCATGGAGCATGATACTTCCAGCTTTGTTCTTCTTTCTTAAGATTGAATTGCCTATTCAAGGTCTTTTGTGGTTCCATACAAATTTTAGGATTGTTTGTTCCAGTTCTGTGGAGAATGCCATTGGTATTTTGATACGGCTTGCCCTGAACCTGTAGATTGCTTTGGATAGTATGGAAATTTTAACAATATTAATTCTTCCAACCCATGAGCATGGTATTGTCTTCAATTTCTTTGATCAGTGTCTTATACTTTTCAAAGTATAGTTCTTTCATTTCTTTGGTTAAATTTATTCCTATGTATTGTTTTTGTAGTAATTGTAAGTGAAATTATCTTCTTAATTTCTCTGATAGTTCATTATTAGTATATAGAAACACAACAGCTTTCTGTATGTTGATTTTTGTATCCTACAACTTTAATGAGTTCATTTATTAGTTCTAATAGTTTTTTTTTTGACATCTTTAGGGTTCTCTATATATAGTATCCTGTCATCTGCAAACAGTGATAGTTTTACTTCTTCCTTTTCAATTTGGAAGACTTTTACCTCTTTTTGTCTGATTGCTATGGCTAAGACTCTCAATACTGTGTTGAATAAGGGCAACCTTGCGTTGTTCTTGATCTTAGAGGAAAAGCTTTCAGTTTTTCACCACTGTATATGTTAGCTATGGCTTTGTTACAGCCTTTATTATGTTGAGGTATGTTCCCTCTATACCCACTTTGTTGAATTTTTATCATAAATGGATGTTAAATTTTATCACGTGCTTTTTCTGTATCTTTTGAGATGATCATATGATTTTTATCCTTCATTTTGTTAATGTGGTTTATCAGTATACATTTGCAGGTCAGAAGCTTTTTAAAGAGTAGGCTCTTTGGCTTATAATTATTCCTTTTTTTCTCACAGTACATTACAAGTACCTGGTAAATACATGTTAAGTATTTTTGTGTAAGATTCTGTGCTAAGGATTCTTTGGAAAAAAGAAATGCAAGATTCAGTTCTTGTTATCACAGTCTTGGAGTCCGGTTGGAGGATGTGACAGAAACTCTAAATGACAGTATAAATCAAGAGAGATGGAAAGTAAAACAAAGTATTGTTCTGAGTTTTCAGATAATCCAGTTAAGAGAAAATGATGCCAACTCTCAATAGAGCACAGGGAATGCAGAGGATATTGACTTAAAAGAACAAGAATAGATGTGGAAGGTAGGAGAACATAACTGATAATTCGAAAAAAGGAAAAGAAAAAGGATAAAAAGTGTAACAATAGTGTAATAATTGTTTTAGAACTGGGCCAAAATGAGATGAGGCTTGCAAAAAATTTACCTAGAGAAAAGGAGCAAACTTGTCTACATTTAAAAGAAAAAGTTATTTTTGGGGAAAAATAATATATTAAAATAAATTGCCTTTTTTAAAATTAAATACTGTAATGTGTAGAAGAAACAGCAGTTGAAACAGAGCGTAGGTAAACAGGTCACAGTGAAACACTGAGATGCTTATTTGTAACTCAGTAAATTATAGCTCTTATTATTGGTCTTTTAAATGGTATTCAGGACCATAAAGTGAGATCTATATCATTTAGGATAATCAGGGAATTTACAGATGTAATTATCGTCATCACCACTAGTCGACTTCGAGAAGTCATGGTATGCAGGCTTGGTACTCAAAAGCTAGAAATAGGTAAAAATTCTTTTCAAAAATAAGGGGGAAGAAAGGGAGTTCTGGAAGGTATAGACAAGTAGGTAGACAAGAAGGTATAGACAATTTCAAGCTCTAGTAAAGCTATCAAAGCAACAGAACTACTTAGTATATTTAGTATAAACACTTTGAAAAGAAGGAGGTGATCATTTTTAATAAGAATGGTGGAAAACTAAGATTGTTTTTAGGTAAATCAGAAGTATAACAATGTATATGTTTATTTGAACAAGCTTTTGAAGGAATCACTCATATTTTTGTGGAAAAGGATATTTTTGAAAGAATAATGAGCTATGGTTGTGGAGACAACCAGCTCATATATATATCAATATGTATATATATATATATATATATATATATATATATATATATATATGATCTCTATCAATCTGGAAATTCAGTGTAGTGATGGAGGGACAATTATACTATTCAACAATTCTCTGAAATACTTAGAAGAAGATATTGGAAGTCTGGTTATTAATTTTTCACATTTGTTGTCTGAACCATCTTTATTCAGTTCCTATTGTTTGCATCTATCATTCATGGCCAGGATAAGAATCAGAATTCTCTTCCATGATTTAAATGAAGAGAGTTTAATGCAAGGACTATTTATTTATAGCATTTTGGGCAAGTTTCAGGAACAAAGAAAGGATACTGAGGCACTTAGAGACTTGCAGTAGCAAAAAGCCTTTAGCACCCTTAGTTCTAAAGGGAAGAGAGATGGAAATAGTGTTGCTGGAACCCAATGAGAGTTGGAGCTGTGGAGAAGTGGCCGTTTCCACATGAGCTGTGTTTACACAGAGATGTAGCTAGAAATATGCCACTGCCTGAAGTGTGGCACCAAAGCAGGGAGGAAATGGGAGTATATTCCCTGAGCTCCTCTTCTCCTGTTCTTGGATCTCTGCTTCTGGCCCCCACTAAGCAAGCTGTTCAGGTGATGGCATCCGTAGGGATCTGTCTCTTAAGGGACAGAGAATAGATGGATGAGAGCTGGAAGGGTGGGGGCGAAAAGAGAGAATAACCAGCATAATACATAATACTACAAAAGTGTGGAGAATAACTGGATAAAGACAGCCACATCACCACCTCCCATCCTGTATGGGCTTCTATAATGTGACCTGCCACCTTCCTATCAAGAGGTGGGATCTATGCCCCACTTATTGAATTTGGCTAGGATTGTGACTGCTTTGACCAGTAGGGTATGGTGGAAATGATGCTGTGCAACTTCCAGGGCCAGATCACAAAAGGAAATGAAGGCTCTGATTTTTTTCAGTGGGACAGTGTGCTTTTTGCCATGTAAGACATGCAACCTAAGGCCTCCATATTGTGAGGAAGCCCAGGCTACATTGAGAGAGACTACATGTAAATGTTCCAATCAGCAGCCTCAGCTGAAGTCTCAGGCGCCATCCAGCATTAAATGACTAACTTGTGAGTGAAAATGTCTAACATGACGTCAGCCCTCAGCATTGAGACATCAGATCTCAGCTGAGGCCCCACATACAATGGAGGAGAAACAACCCATTTCTGCTGTATCCTGTCAGAATTCTTGACCCTGTAAACCAATGTGCATAATAAAATATAAAAACAAATTGTCTTGGGATGGTTTGTTATACAGCAGTGGAAACTGTACCAAATGCTAATAGTCTGTATAACATAATCAGTCTTCCAGATTTTTGATAAATTGGAATACTGGGTTTAAAAGCAGACTATGAAATTTAATTGGGATAAATGTAAAGTCTTGAAGGAGGCTCTACTCATCTTTGTAAATTAAAATATAGCAAGACGTAAACTTAGTATTTAGGAGCAGAGACTCTGTAGCTACACTGCCTGTGAGTGAAATCCTGTCTCCACTGCTTACTAGCTTTATTTCCTTTGGCAAGTTACTTAACCTCTCAAAGCCTCAGACTTTTCATCCGTAAAATGAGGGCAAATAATAAATATGAGAATTAAATGACTTACTAAATGTAAAGAGCTTATAAATAGTACCTGGCCCTTAGTAAAGCCTCTTGAATATTGATCAGTTATACACAGCCCCTGTAGGATCCTGCTGTCCAAAAAGAACGACAGTGATGGACATGTTCCAGCTCTGTCTGTTTAATGTGGCAGCCACTGGCCACATGTGCCGTTTGAGCACTTGAATTGTAAACTAGTACATCTGAGGAACTGAACATTTAATTGTGTTTAATTTGAATTAATTTACATTTAAATTTAAATAGCCACCTGTGGCTAGTGGCTACCAGTTTGAGGAGTACAGGTCTAACCAAATTAATATTTTATTACTAGCTTGGATTATGATTACTCAAGAAATATCCTTGAATCAATGAGTGGTTTTCTACCTTGGTAATCTGTACAGAAATATATAAAACACACACACACAGTATTTACATATGTATGCATGTGTGTAGTGTGGGCATATATGAATGTGTATGTATATATATACACACATATATTATGTATGTGTGTGCATATAGAGTGTGTAAGCATAGTGAATGTTTCTATGTATGTATATATGTAGTGTATGTGTGTATGCATTCTCAATTGTCTCACTTAAAACCTAGAATACACGATTAAAGCAGGCAAGTCATGTGTTCCCATTTCTCTGACCTTCATACTGATCCTACCTCAGTGGGTTTTACCATTTCGATGGTTACTCAGCCATAAAAAGAAATGAAATTGAGCTATTTGTAATGAGCTGGATAGACCTAGAGTCTGTCATACAGAGTGAAGTAACTCAGAAAGAGAAAGACAAATACCGTATGCTAACACATATATATGGAATTTAAGAAAAAAAATTGTCTTGAAGAACCTAGGGGTAAGACAGGAATAAAGACACAGACCTACTAAAGAATGGACTTGAGGATATGGGGAGGGGGAAGGGTAAGCTGTGACAAAGCGAGAGAGTGGCATGGACATATATACACTACCAAACGTAAGGTAGATAGCTAGTGGGAAGCAGCCGCATAGTACAGGGAGATCAGCTCGGTGCTTTGTGACCGCCTAGAGGGGTGGGATAGGGAGGGTGGGAGGGAGGGAGACGCAAGAGGGAAGAGATATGGGAGCATATGTATATGTATAACTGATTCACTTTGTTATAAAGCAGAAACTAACACACCATTGTAAAGCAATTATACTCCAATAAAAAAATAAAATTAAAAAAAAAATAAGAGGAACCAATAAAGTAAAGGAAATTAGGGCTGATCCAGGATTCCTCCCACTAGGAGCTCCACTGTCTACCATCACAGTCCTCTTAGATGTTAAGTACTCTTATATTCCTCCCAGAGGAGGAAGAGTAGGTGAGTGAAGTAGAAAGAAGATGAAAAATCCTCAGTTCTCCTGATGAATGAGCATATATGGTCAACAATAGAATTAAAACCAACAAGGAACTTGCAGGATAAGTTTGGAGAGACCTTGTATAAGACCATTTTATGCGCAAACATTCCTAGTGATTTTCAGTGACTGAATGATCAATATACCCAAATGACAAGGTACCTATTGAATCTGAACAAACAACATATTTTCAAGGTCATATGGAGTATTAATTGTACTGTAATTTGAACTGTTCATGCAACTTAAGTTCCATTCCACCCTCTGTATTTTAAAGGGCGAGTTGATGTCAGAAAATGGCAAAGGTATATTATGTCATCTATGGATACCAGTGCCCTGATCCTTGGAATGCTGTTTTGAGATAGAACCTTAGATCTAGTCTGGGCTTAGCAGAAAGAGGGCTTGGATCCATCAGCACTGTCTTTCATTGGCACAAGGAGTGGGGAGGGTTGCAGTAGTAACAGTCTCGCCATGCATTTGCTATCATGAAGGAGAATAAATTAAGGGTTTCACTGATGATATGTTCTGGCAACTGGGAAAAAAGGCTGGGAAGAACAAAATGTAGTTTAGCGACTTGGGCTGATTCTTTTAACAAACTTTATGAAGAGTTGTTATGATCTAGGTGGATTAAATGTTTATAGTTTTGAAGGGCAAAAGTAGAACCACTAGGTCAAGAGTATGTGGAGATCAGCTTTAGGTCAGTTTATGGAATAGTTTTCTAATTGAAGGTTCCAAAATGAAAGGGATTACTCAGCTAGGCCATAAATTTTGTCACTAAAAATGCTCTGGCACAAGCTGGATGACTGTCCCAGAGGAGAAGAGGGTGTGACAGTTGCACTGTCCCTTCCCGCTATTAAGAGGGAAATGAGGGCTTCCTGGTGGTGCAGTGGTTGAGAGTCCGCCTGCCGATGCAGGGGACACGGGTTCGTGCCCCGGTCCGGGAAGATCCCACATGCCGCGGAGTGGCTGGGCCCGTGAGCCATGGCCACTGAGCCTGCACATCCGGAGCCTGTGCTCCACAATGGGAGACGCCGCAGCAGTGGGAGGCCTGCATACCCAAAAAAAAAAAAAAAAAAAAAAAAGGGAAATGAAATTTTAGCATGCTAAACTTAACCACAGGAGCAATGGAAAGCCTTAATTAGGTGGTCCTACTCATCCCTACAATTTCATTTCCAAACGGAACTATGTTTCTCCATTCCCTAATTCTTATATTTCTCTTCCCACACCTGTTATCTTTTCCATCTGATCCTCTGCTAATGATGTGATGATTTCTTAGATATCTAGGATAAAATACTAGGTCTTACCTTCTGTTTATCCCTTTCACTCACTTTCCCTGTCCCCTACATATCTGAAATGTCCCAGTTGGTTTTATCTTCTTGGTATCTCTAGAATTAGTGCCTTCTTCTCGTTCCCACTGCTCCAACCCCAAGTAGTATTGTGTTTACATTTGAGAACCATTAAAATAGTTCACAAGAAGACACAAGGTCTTCTTTCTTCTCATGTTTTGCCTGTAGTCTGTCCTGTGTGCTCACAGAAAGCTGATGTTTACAGAGCACCCAGCTCTGAACATAAAGAACATATTGTCACATTGTGTCATTGAAGGCTCTTGGTGAGAATCTGTATTTTAACAGGATTCCTCAATGATTTATTTGCACCTTACAATATACTGTTGGGTCAACAAAACAAAATCCGTTCTGTTATTTACGGCCCGTTGTAAAGCGACTTCTTCCTTAAGAACTTCTTCATTCTCCAGCTAGAATTAATTTCTTCCCATAATTTCTTCTCTGTGCTCCCCATAATAGTGTTTTGAATCTTATAAGACTTAATACATTTTGCCTTATAAAGAGGTATTTGTTTCTCATCTCTAAAATCTTAATTGCTTGTCTATCTCCAATAAATTAAATTCCTTGAAGGTAGAAGAGTAGGAACTCTAAATGTTAATGGAATAAATACATTAATGAATGATATGGCCTGTGCCTTTTTTCATATATATGGACACAGTTATTGCAGTAATTTTCCAATCATCTGTTTTCAGTAAATTCAGTTTGTATTGTATTGGTCTTTCCAATCAGGTTACTAGACCAAATAGAATTTAAAACAAATTTGTCTTGACAAATGGTGAGTAAATATTATTGATGGATGACACAGAGCTATGTTAAGCGTCAATTCTGGACAAAAGCTCCTATTTAGATTTCATTAGAAGAAATAAACACAAAGCATAAGAAAACCCAAGGGAATCATTTAGAAACCTTCTTACTTGGGAAAAATAAATCCTTTGAAGCCAATAGCACCTGTCTCAATCAGGGGGCTTGGTTGCAAGCAATGGAAATCAACTCTGGCAGGAAAGGAATGAAATAGTAGCTCACAAAGTAGATTTGAAGGCTGGAAATGCAGATGCAGAAAGGGACAGGCACTAGCAGAAACTATACCCAGCGTTATGGTTGGAAACAAGATTGGATGTTGTATAGCCAAAAGAAGAAAAAATCCATGAGAACCTATAGGAAGAAGAACTATAGAGTTCTTTTGTGCAGATAGCAGTATTTTATTTATTTATTGGTCAGTGGCAATGGGGAAAATTATTACAAGTATCTTGGGAAAATAATGTTAAAAGACTTCAGATTTGAACTTAATAAAATATATTCTATTGGGTTTTGAAGGTGGAGTTTTATTTTTGCATTTTGGGGGTTCTGATAGTATGCTCTAGTATAACTCTGAGAGCCTGCTAGTTTTGCAAGTGACTAGTGTGATCAAAAGGAAACACAGATTCAACAGTTATGCAGTTGTAGTGTTCAAATTTATTTTATTCATGTATTTTTTAATTGTATCCCACACTTTTCAAAGAGGATATTAGACTAAAAGTTAAAATAAACATTTTTAGTCACTTTAAGAATATACTTTAAAGTTGTCTCAGTAAACAAATGGAGAGTTATGTGCTTAAAAGTTTTGTCTATTTTAAACAGAATATTTGAATAACTCTGACACTTCATATATCCAATCACGCTGGATAATGCAGTGCTACTTATAGTATTAATAAAAAAGGGTGTAGTTAGACAATCAAAATTATTAGCAAATACTGATATAAAAATCAGTAAAACACATCTGTGATAAAACAGAAGGTTAAATCAGTAGTTTCTAAAATTGAAACAAATAATTTTTTTTGGCCTTGAGAAATGCTTTGGTATAACATACCCCTTTTTAATTGTGTTTAACTAACTTTATTGAGGCGTAATTATATACCACAAAATTCACCCATTTTGGGTAGATGATTTTTTGTAAGTAAATTTACTTAGTTGTACAACCATCACTGTTAACCAGTTTTAGAACATTTTCATCTTCCACCTCAAATCCATCATGCCATTTCCAGTTAATATCCATTTTTACTCCCAGCCTTAGACAATTACTAATCGATTTTCTGTCTTTATAAATTTGCCTTTTTAGGACACTTCATATAAATGGAATTGCACTTTTTGTGTGTCTAGCTTCTTTCATTTAGCAGATTTTATTTTTTTAGATCATTGTTTAAAAATTTTTGATATAAGAAAAATTTCATTTTAAAATGAAAAACAGAGATTACTGATTTACAATGAAACATTAGGAAAAGAAATTCTGTTTACAGTTAAAATGGAAACCTTATTATATGTGACCAAAAACTAAAGGCAAACTCTTGGTATGTGAATTTTCAGAACTGGGGGGAAAAATTCCTATTTTGTTCTTTTGTATTAACTCTGAGAAGGTTAAGTGTGTGTATCCGTGTGCATACATACATAATACATATGTACATATATATTTATATGTATTTAACCTGGTTGAAAGTTGAATGGTATTTTTTTGTTAGGTTTCACTAGATAATGCGGTAGTACAAACAGCCTCAAGATCTTAGTGGCTTACCTGCAATAAAGACTTCTTTCTCAGGTACGTACCTGTCAACTGTGACTGAACTGAGTCTGGTCCAGGCTTTGAGTCTGCTTCTTGTGTTTTCTTCATTTTGGGATCAAGATTAAAGGAGTGATGTTAATTGGGACATGTCATTCCTGTGGCAGAGGGAAAAGAATATGAGCACCGGTGGAAACAGGCAATGGCCTCCAAATCTTCTGCCCAGACACATGACACCATCCAAAGCAAGTCACTGGTCAAATTAACTGGGGTGGGAAACTTATTTTCCTTCCATAAGGAGGCACTGAAAGTTACCTGGTAATTGACCAGGAGGTGTATTCCTTTCATAGAAAGACAAGGGGTTATTGGGAACAATCATAGCGGCTCCCACAGTGGTTTTGTGGCAAAATCATACGCAAATGGCATGTTGAACCTTTCTGAGTAAGGAAAACTAATTTTTTTTCTATGGAGTGTTAAATACAAAAAAGAAAAATTTCCACTAGATAAGAAATTACCCAAGCATAATTGAGATAAATGGAAAGGCATTAGTCATGATTAATAACCTCTTACTGGTTAATGCTCATGAATAGTCTGATTAGGATCATACAGACCCTTAAAAACCTCTAGCTGTGCAACAGATATCTTACTTTGGATTTCAGGTGCAACGTTCATTTATCATGGAGCTCTCCCTTCCCTTTTTTCAAGACCTATAAGATAAAAATGTGAATACTTAAAATTCTGCCACAGTAAACGTCAAAATGAGTTTCATTGGTTATATCTTCATCAAAGCCTGTGTTCTTCCCATTTGCCTCCTTTCTGGTCTCCCAACATCCTAAGTCCTTTCCTGCCTTAGGCATTTTTGGTTCCCCTGACTGAAATGCTCTTCTGTCAGTGTTTTTCATGGCTGGCTTCTTCTCACATCACCTCCTTAAAGACACCTTCCCTGACAGCTCTCTCAAAAGCATTCCTCTCACTTCCTGCCTTAACCACTTACTCCAGCAATTCATTCCACTTTATCTGGAATTTACTCCCCTGTTTATCAACACTTATTTATATCTGGACTTATCTTGTTTTTCTATATTTTTATTTGGTTATCATCTGTTACCCTCCCCGCTAACTATCGTGTAAGCTTCATGAGAGAAGGCACCATGCCAGCCAGTCTTGGCCACTGTTGTATCTCAGCCTAGTTGACATTCAATGAACTTTTGTTAAGTGAAATAAAGGTGCTATACTAGGTGCTTTTGGTGTGTGTGCATGGGTGGTGGTGATGGTAGTGGTGACTGAGTCTTGGCTCTTCCAATTAAGAAATAAGTGATTTGGGGAGAATTATTATTATCCCTATGGTACAAGCTTATTTATCTGTAAAATTCAGGTGATGATAATTGAGCTTTCTTTCTTCAGATTGTTGAGAGGATTAAATGAAATAATGCAATTGTATGGTGCTAAGGTGCATCCCTGGCACTTAGAAATGTTGGTGGCTGCTAACTGCTCAGGGAGTTGGTTGCCGAAGGTTAGAGCGGCTGTGGCAGTTTCTTAAAATAAGGCAACAAAATGAGGTTTTCAGCATCAGTTGACTCTTCCTTTTACAGATGATTTCTCTGTAGCATATAATGCTGTTTGATAGCGTTTTACCAACAGTAGAACTTCTTTCAAAGTTGGAGTGAGTCCTCAAACCCTCCCTCTGGTTCATCAACTAAGTGTATCAGTTTATGTAATATTCTAAATCCTTTGTTTTCATTTCAACAATCTTCACAGCATTTTCACCAGGAGTAGATTCCATCTCAGGAAACCACTTGTTTGCTTCTCATCCATTCAAGTTTTATCATGAGATTGCAGCAGTTCACTTCATCTTCACACTTCTAATTCCAATTTTCTTGCTATTTCCACCACATTTGCATTTACTTCCTCCACTGAAGTCTTGAACCCTTCAAAGTCATCCATGAGGGTTGGAATCAGCTTCTTCCAAATTCCTGTGAATGTTGATATTTTCACCTCTTCCCATGAATCACAAATGTTCTTAGTGACATCTAGACTGGTGAAATCCTTCCAGAATATTTTCAATTTCCTTTGCCTGGATCCATCAGAGAAATCACTGTCCATGGCAGTCATAGCCTTGTGAAATGTATTTCTTCAATAATAAGTCTTGAAAGTCTGAAAGTCCTTAATCCATGGGCTGCAGAATGGATGTTGTATTAGTAAGCATGAAAACATCAATCTCACTGTATATCTCCATCAGAGCTCTTGGGTGACCAGGTGCATTGTCAAAGAGCAGTAGTATTTTGAAAGGAATTTTTCTTTTTTTTTCTGAGCAGTAGGTCTCAACAGTGGTCTTAAAATATTCAGTAAACCATGTTGTAGACAGATGTGCTGTCATCCAGGCTTTGTGGTTCCATTTATAGAGCACAGGCAGAGTCAATTTAGCATAATTCTTAAGGGCCCTAAGATTTTCAGAATAGTAAATTAGCATTGACCTCAAAGTCACCAGCAGCATTAGCCACTAAGAAGAGCTTTGAAGCCAGATATTGACTTCTCGTCTCTCGCTATGAAAGTGTTAGATGGCATCTTCTTCCAATATAAGGCTATTTCATCTTCATTGAAAATCTGTTGTTTAGTGTAGCAACCTTCATTAATGATCTTAGCTGGAGCTTCTGGATAGTTTGCTGCAGCTTCTACATTAGCAGTTGCTGCTTCACCTTGTACTTTTATGTTATAGAGATGGCTTTTTTCCTTAAATCTCATAAACCAGCCTCTGCAAACTTCAGACTTTTCTTCTGCAGCTTCCTCACCTCTCTCAGACTTCATAGAATTGAAGAGAGTTAGAGCCTTGCTCTGCATTAGTTTTTGGCTTAAGGGAATGTTGTGACTGGTTTGATCTTCTATCCAGACCACTAACACTTTCTCCATATCAGCAATAAGGCTGTTTCACCTTCTTATCATTTGTGTGTTCACTGGAGTAGCACTTTAAATTTCCTTCAAGAGTTTTTTGTTTGCATTCACAACTTGGCTAACTGTTTGGCACAAAAGACCTAGCTTTCAGCCTATCTTGACTTTTAGCATGCCTTCCTCATTAAGCTTAATCATTCCTAGCTTTTGATTTAAAGTGAGAGTCTTGAGACTCTTCCTTTCACTTGAACACTTAGTGGCCATGGTAGGGTTATTACTTGGCCTAATTTCAGTATTGTTGTATCTCAGGGAATAGCAAGGCTCAAGAAGAGGGAGAGAGATGGGGGAACAACCAGTGGGTGGAGCAGTCAGAACACAAACATCAAGTTCACCATCTTATATGGGCGTGGTTCGTGTTGTCCCAAAACAATCACAGTGTAACATCAAAGATCACTGATCACAGATCACCATAACTAATACAGTAATAATGAAAAAGTTTGAAGTCGTATTACAAAAATTACCAGAATGTGACACAGAGACATGAAGTGAGCAAATGCTGTTGGAAAAATGGCACCTATAGACTTGTTCAATGCCAAGTTGCCACAAACCTTGTAAAAAACATGGTATCTGTGAAGTGCAATAAAGTGAAGCATGATAAAATGAGGTATGCCTGCATTCCCTGTGTGGCCCTCTCCAAGATTCTCTCTCTCTCTCCTGCTTAAAAGAAAATAATAATTTGAATTTTGTTTTTATCATTCATTTGGTTTTCATAAAAGTGATGGTCCTGAACTTAAAATGGTTTGACTAATGATATTTAGACTTTATGGTGCAAAAGCGATACACATTCAGTAGAAACGATACTTTGAATTGTGAATTTTGATCTGTTCTCGAGCAGTGGTAGATAAGCTTTCCTGGTGCTGGGCAGCAGCAGTGAGCCACAGCTCCATGTCAGCCACACGATCACGAGGGGAAGCAACCGATACACTTGACGCCATTCTGTACCCATAAAACCATTTGTTTCTCACTCTCAGACAACATTCAATAAAGTACATGAGATATTCAACACTATATTGTAAAACTGGCTTTGTGTTAGATAATTTTGTCCAACTGTAGGCTAATGTAAGTGTTCTGATCACATTTAAGATAGTCTAGACTAAGCTATGATGTTTGGTAGGTTAGGTGTATTAAATACATTTTTGATTTATGATATTTTCAATTTACAATGGGTTTATTGGGATGTAAACCCATTGTAAGTCAAGGGACATCTGTATATGTATCTTGAAGCACTATTTGTTAAGGATTTATGTGAATTTGGACCTTGTATGTTTTAGGACTTTAAAAAATGATGTTGTCCTGTGTGAATTCTTCTCTGATTTGATCTTTTTTCTTCTAATATTTAGTTTGTGATATTTATCAATGGCCTTACATGAAGTTGTAATTGATTTTCATTGCTGTGTTTTTTATATATATATATATATATATATATATATATCCATCCTTGTATGCATATACCACAATTTATCTATCCATTCTTATGGGCTGCCTTGAATGTTTTTGTACTTCCTTCGGTTTTGTCCACTACATGACTATATTTTAACCATAGAGATTGATTTATTCTTGCTTTAGATTTCTGTTTAATTTTGTGGGAAACTGAAAATTGAATTCAGTGACAACTCCCAGTACGTTTGACTTACTGGCAGTTAGGTGGTGGTCAAATGCTGGTTCCTCTACTTAATAGCAGTTAAGAGTTTGAACAAGTGATTTAGCCTATTTCCTCATTGGAAAACAAGAGGTAAAAGAGTACCTACACAATAGTATTGCTAGCTGGTTTAAAAAAGGGAAAGAAATAGAACATACTCTATGGGGTTGTGATAAGGTTTATATAATTCACATGAAGGTTTCAAGGAGACAATGTATACCCCACATGTATTCATCTCTTTTTATCCTCTGTGATCCAAGGTGAGATATGACCTCTCTGATGTTACTGAATCTCAGAAAAGTAACGTGACTTGACCAGGTTCACACAGCTGTATATATATGTAAACTTGAATTAAGTTTAGTTCTGCCTAACTACAGAGACTTTTTCTTTTAATATACCAGTTTTTTTTTTTTTTTTTGCCAGAGTGGAAAATTATGTCAAACAAAATTATGTGAAACGTTTCTGTGGTCAGTATATAACTTCATAGTGCACAAAACCTGAAAAAGTCCAAGTATATTCAAAGCAACACTGTTAGAAAATAGAAACAGAAAAATGAATAAATAGATTATGATATATGCATACAAGGGTATATATACTACATAGCACTGGAAATTATGTCAAACAAGATTATTGAGTGTTGTGTGCCCCTTTATAGAACACGACATAGGCTGGCTTTTCCCCCAATCACATTTTCAACAGTGTTCCACAGAAGGCCTTTCTAATTTTTTATTATTATTATAAGCAGGCAGATTGGAAGGAGTTGTAAACCAAAACACAGCTGGTAAGTCTAAATTTAGGCCCATCAAGATGAGTGTCCCTCATAACAACATGGTTTCTCAAACTCCTTCCACTTTAAGTTGCTTTTTACCAGATGTCTCTTGGTGTACGTGTTTCTTGTACATCAGCAATTTTATTTGCATGGCCTTTTCATGCCAGTATTCTGATTTATCACACTTCTCACATTGATTTTTTTCCCTCTACTTGTAAAAAGAAAATAGCTGTTTGTGCACAGATGGTGGTTGCAATTTAGTATTATCAGAGTAATTCATGTTATATTTATGAGATGTTCCCGAGTAGCATCTTAGTGAAGGATATTAAGGAAGGACACCTCTTAGAGAGATCATATCTCACCTTTTAACCTGTTTCTTTTGAAGTTTATTTCCTGAGCACTCAAATATTGGCAAGTCATTGTTTGTTTTAAATTTCAGCTCTGTATTTTATTTATTTCAATAGTAGAACTTTGGAACCATCCAATAGCATTAAAAGTGGGAGGCAAAAAACATTTCTCAGAAATTACTGAAGTTGATTGTTAACCTGTAAAAAAAATTAATGGAGCAAGGATGAAATATTTTAATTATAATTCCTTCCTTCCTTTTTATCCTTGTTTCCTTCCTTAAATATTTATTATGTACCATTCTATATACAGAAATGCTGTTCATTTGCTAGGGCTACCATAACAAAGTACCACAGACTAGGTGTCTTAAACAGCCGGAAATTTATTTTCTCACAGTTCTGGAAGCTAGAATCTGAAATTAAGGTGTCAGCAGGATTGGTTCCTTCTGAGGGCAGCGAGGGAAGGATCTGTTCCCAGTCTCTCCACTTGGCTTGTAGATGGCTGTCTTCTCCCTGTGTCTCATGTTTTCCCTCTATGAATGTCTATGTCCAAATTTCCCCTTTTTTATACAGATACCAGTCATATTGCATCAGGACCCACTCCAGTGACCTCATTTTAACTTGATTACCTCTGTAAAGACCCTGTCACCAAATAAGGTCGCATTCTGAGGTACTGGGGGACCTCAACATATGAATTTTGGGAGGACATGGTTCATCCCACAACAAATGCTTATAATAAACCAAAAATAAGAACAAAGAAAACTTACCGTTAATTTGTAAGTGACTTTTCAATAAATTTCAGTATTATGCTAGCACAGTGCTAATGTCCATTCATTTCAGGAAAGTCACTTAAATGGTTTTTCTTACAGTGAATGTGTTGGTTTGCAGTAAGGATAAAAGACAATGACTTCCTGTGACAATTTGGCTTACTTCTCTATTATACATATTCAAATCTCAGCCTGAAACCATCCCAAGATTTTTTGGTGTGTACCTGTGTGAGTGTGTGTTTTCACTATGCTAGCTATAAGAAAGGTATTCAATGTTATTTAAGAAGTAGAGATTTACCATGCAAATAATTTCTCTTCTGCTTTAATCTCTTGAAGAAAAAAAATGAAAAGATGTATTTTCATTGTGTGAAATATCATAAGATAATGGATGTATATCCAAATGCTAAGAATGAACGAATGTATAAGCGAGGTTGAGGATGGGGAGAAAGACAGAACTAGCAGGAGAAAGAGGCATGAGTTATTGTGGAGGTAAGAACTTTGTTTGGAAAGAACAAATTTTAACGATCCATTTCTCCTGAAAAGCATCAACCACAAAAAGTTAAATGAAGTTCTTTTTGGTCAGTTACTTCTTTGGATCTTCTCAAACACTTATTGTCTTTACTTATTCGTGTCCAAATGTAAATCTTTTAAGTATTGTCAGTATATTTTCTTTCCTTTTTTTGAAGCGAATATAAAACTCTTTGGATAGTCACTTTTATTGAGGTTTTAAGAATGTTTTTGAGTGATTCATAGTAATTTACATCCTTCTACTGAAATCTTGGATGTTGCTAAATTTCAGCCTGTAATTTTCTTCCTTTGCTAGATATTGAAGCATATTTTTATGACACCACACTACACCCATTGGAATTGTGAGCCTTTATAAATTCAGGCAGATCTTTTCCACTCTACAAAAGGATGCATTTTAAGCAGAAGAAATAGAATGCTAAATTATGTAGTAGGTAAAAGAAGTGGGTTGTGGTGAGTTAAGAGGGTGACTACAAAGAACGCCAAAGCACATGGTTGTATGCACTGTCAGTGAAATTTAAAGCACATTTGCCCATCAACTTAAAAAACTACTGTTTATATGAAATGATAATTGAGAGAGATTTTTGTACATGCTGATTGCACATTTATTTGAAACCTCTAAATTCTGGTTTTAATGGCTGCTGAGTATTCCATTGTGTTAGCATCCCATAATTTATTTTGACAATCCCATTTTCATGTGATTCCGGACATATTTTTAAATTTCATATTTAACTATACAACTTTGAATTAAGAAAAAATAACAGATAATCAAATATGTAATCCAAGGTCTTCTGCCAAATGGCCCTAGACAGCTCTTTTAACTTACTGGGTTTTTTTTACAGTAGTTTTTACTGTTCTTTTTTTTTACAGTAGTTCTTACTGTTTCTGAACACGTTAGATACAGTGTTGACTCTAAACAATTAAAAACCTTTTTTCAAAATGATGCACGTTTATTTTAGAATATTTGGAAATACAGCAACTCAGACAGGAAAATATTAAATTCAACAGCAATCCCAACACCTGGAATAACTTCTGTTAACTTTTTGGTATAGCTTCTAAGTTCATGAGTGCACGCATATCGTGAGTGCGCTATTTCTCACTTTTTCTCTCCTACCTTCTGATCCCCCTCTGTCATACACACACATAAATACACGTACATGCATTAGAATCTAGTTGAATACAAATTTTATAAGCTAATATTTTCTCTTAATACCATACTGGGAATCTTTTTCCAAGTTACTATATATTCTTCTAATATATTAATCACTTTATTGTATTCTAGTATACGGATAGACTTTATTGTATCCTATTGTAGGTATATACCATAATTTGTCTCACTAAACTTCTGTTGCAAGACATTTATTGTCTCCATGTTTTTGTGTGTCTGATCAGCTCAACTGTAATTTGTCCTCTATTCCTTGGTCTAAATCATGCCTAATATACATATATTTTCTAGCATTTATATCTTGTTTTCTAAATACCAGTCTCCTCTAAAAGAAACCAGAGCTCCTTGGAGAAATGTCTGTGATTCCATGACTGGGGCAGGGAAAATATAACATAAATCTGAAACATCTTGCTATGCCAGAAAATAAAGTGCTCAAGGAATAATGAAGACATATCAAAAACACACAGATGCCAGCTTTAAGGAGCTCCTACTAGGCAAATTTTGGACACTTAGAACATCAAAATAAATTATATTAATGGATTATAACCCATTGAGTTAAATAGGACTCTGAGTCTATACTCATATAATTAATTGGCTTAAATAAATACTCTTCATCCTCCTTAGTAGGAAACCTACTGATAATATGAAAATTGAAAAATTAAAAAAAAGAAAATATATGTTATTTTGAAATAAGGAAGGTAACAAGGAGCAAAAATAGCTAATAGATTTCTGAATTTGCTTCTGAGGAGCATGAACTGGTAATAGCAATAGTGGAGCATGTGATGCTGCTTTTTTGTTTTTAATTTGTTTCGTTTTATTTTAAGCCTTGTTAGATGATTTGACTTTTGAAAACTATAAATATACTTTTTATTTTGAAATAATTGCAAACTTGGAGAAGTGTTGCAAGAATACCACAAAGAATCTAGATTTCCCAGTTATTACCATTTCACAACATTTGTTTTCTCTGTGTGTGTGTGCAAGTTGAGTAAATTAGAGACATGTTTTATTACTCCTAATTAAATCTGTGTATATTTTTTGAAAACAAGGACACTCTCCTGCATAATCACAGTATAAGTATGCAAATCAGGAAATTAATATTGACATAATACTATATTCTAATCCACAGACCCTTTCAAAATTTTCAGTTGTCCCAATAATACCATTTAGAGAGAAAAAACAAAGGCTCTTCTCCTTTGGAACAGAATCCAATCCAAGTTCATATGTTGCTTTGGCTCTTGTGTCTCTTTGGTCTGCATCAGTCTGGAACAGTTCCTCATCTTCCTTTTCCTTCACGGTATTGGCATGTTTGAAACTGTTTTATAGGCAATGTCTCCTCCCTTCAAACATATACATATGTTTTTCCCCCCATTATCTTAATATAACTGTATCACCATTTTTAGTTAAATTCAGTATTAAGAACAATTTATTTTTATTCACAGTTAAGCCATGTAATGAACTATAATTACATTTTTCATTCTTGTACCTTTTGTTTTCTTTAGAGTTCATCATTCATTCATTCCTTTATTTTAGGCCCTCCCTTTCTCCCTCTCTTGTTTTCTCTGCCTCTTGGCTTTTTTGCATCAATTCATCTACAAAATCTAATATAGCATGCTTCCTTTCATTATGCTTAAATGTATCAGGTATTCTGTCAGCCTCCCTCCCTCCCCACTTCCCTCCTCCCTTCCCTCCTTCCCTCATTCTCTTTCTCTTTTTCTTTTGCTCTTTCTCTTTCCTTCCTCCCTCTCTTCCTTTATTCTTTCCCTCTTCATCTCCTTGCCCCCCGGAGTCTTTCTGCTCTAGTCTGTATAGGTTGTTCTCTAAGTCTGTTCTTTCACTGTCATCCAAGAAATTTCCTTTAGTTCTCTTCTGTGTTGAATCTCTTACTTTCAGATCATATTTCTTCTTTCTTGGTATATGCTCTTATTTTGGAAAAGTGAAGAGTCTTCCAAAGAATGTGTAAGAATGGGTACATGGAAAGTCAGTTTTTGAAATCTTTCCTATCTGAAATGGCTTCATTCTACCTGTATACTTGAATGACAGTTTGGCTATGTATAATTCTAGGTAGGAAATATTTTCCTCTAAAAATTTTGAAGATACTATTTTATTATCATTTAGTTACCAGTGTTACCACTGAGAAATCTGAAGCCATTCCTATTGTATTTTACCTGTTTATAATGTCTCTGGAAGCTTTTAGGAATTGAAAATCCCTACTGTTATGAAATGGCATGGTGATAGATGCTTGTAGGGATACTACCCACCCCACTACTGTCCTCTTCATTTTGAGGAGGCCTGCTAGGCCCTGTCAACCTGGAATTACTTCAATTCAGAGGACATTTTCCTTCTTCATTTTCTGGAATTCTGTTCATTCAGGTGCTCTCTACCTGGATCCTTTAATTTTTAAAAATACTTCTCTCTCCTTTTCCATCCCATGTTCTTTTGGTTCAGCTTAGTTCTCAAGTTAAATCTTTTGAACTTCTGGTTGAGTTTTTATCCTTCCATCATATTTCAACTTTCATGAGCCTCCTTTTTTATTGGTTTTCCTGTTGTTCTCTGAATTGTTTTGAAAAATAACACCTGTTTTATTCATGAATTTGATATCATTCTTATCGCTAATGAGTTCATCTATTTTTAAAGCATTATATTCTCTATTCTGTCTGCTTCCTGTATTCTCTTTGTTTCTTTATTTGTGAATCTTTCACATCAGAGGCTTTCCACATGTTGAGATGTTCGGTAGTTCCCGCACCAGGTACTGACAAGCTGAGTAGACATTCAACATCTTGCTGCCCACGTTCTTGGGGCCAAATTAGGGGAAAGGGCTGGATATCATTTCCTCTAGTATGTAGGACTTTCCCTTGATATCTGTATTTTCATAGGGCCTCTCTCTCCCTCCATCCTGCCTGGTGCCCTTGAGTTCAGAGACACTCCAGAAAGCAAATTTCCAGGTTTTTTGCAAAATTGGGGAAGAAAAGTCACCTGATTGCATGGGGGTAGGTGAGGGAATCTGAGGTACTAACTCCTTTTTTGTTTTATGAGCTTTTTAACCAATCCTCTGGTTTAACTCTTCCAGCATTCTATATCCACAGGTTCCTGGCACCTCTAATTCTTGAGTGTCGCTGTGATCCTGTGTCATAAATGTGCCTTCTTTTTCCTGGTCTACCATTCTCTCCTACATTTACTTTAGCTGTTTCTGCACTGCTTTTCAGTTACCACTCAACCATCAGATTTCCAGTTTCCAAAAAAGTAGTTAACTTTGTTTGCTTAGTCTCTTCTTTTTACCTTGAGGGTTTAATGCCTTTTTATGACTTTTTGTCTTGTTCTGTCTTTGTTTCTTTACTGTCATTTTTAAAGTGGGATTTTGAGAAGAAGCAGAGATAAAAATACATGTTCCATATACCTTATTTAAGCAGGAGTCCAGTTATCCTTTTTGTTCTTGACATATTTGATTAGTATTTGTCATGCCTAAGAAAAAGAGGATTTTAACTTTTTATTCCTTATAGATATTAATTTTTGATTGTTTTATTCCTAGGATGCCTCATTGATGGACATGAATTCCTTCAGCCCTGTGATGCCAACATCCCCTTTATCAATGATAAACCAAGTCAAGTTTGAAGATGAGCCAGATTTGAAAGATCTTTTCATTACAGTTGATGAACCTGAAAGCCATGTTACTACAATTGAAACATTCATTACTTATAGGATTATTACTAAGGTAAGTATTTAATGAACATTTTCTTGAATATAGTTGCTTTTTTGAACTTTTGGAACTGCTTCTTGTTCACTTTGACACTCAAGTTAGAGAATATTAACTGAATTGTTCACTTTGACACTCAACTTAGAGAATCTTAACTGAATTGACTTCTAGTTTTTCAGCCATTTTGAGTAAGACATTGCATCTTATCTATCCTTCACTTGTTCTATATGAATTCAAATTAACCTGAGTACCAGTAACTTGTATTTTAACAGTTGTGCTTATTAAAATAGGAACACTTTAGGTTTTTAGTTTAAAAATTATAAAGAAATATATTTGGAAAAGAAGAGCCTCGGTTTGCTAATAAAGAAAACAACTAGTTAAAAACATGATAACAATATTTTGTGTTCACATTTCTTCTGAAGATTCCAAAAAAATAATTTCATTTGTTTTCCAAATAAGAGCAAATGGCCACTTTATCTTATATCAATATATGAAACACTGTTAGTTGTTTAATGATGCAAGGACAGATCTAGAATCTGAGTCTCCTGACTCCTAGGACAAGGCTCTGCAAAAAGACAGTTTACTCTGAAAAAGTAAAAAAAAACAAATAGTATAATCTTTTTTTAAGGTCCTTTGTGTAATAGCAGCCTTCAAGAATTCTATTTATAAGTTATAATATTTTGTTTATGAAGTCTCACTCTACATCTCTTGTAGTGCATCCCTTTTGTAGCTGCAAAGCTTTTGGACCCTGTGCATATAATTACTTCTTCCAGTGCAGCCTCCACACTGCTGCTAATTATGTTGCATAAAGATGTATATATCTGATCTCTTTACTCAGATTCTTAAGATCCTTCCCTGGCTCCTCACTTCCTACAGAACAAAGTGCAGACTCCTTTGCATGATATATAGAGAACTTCTCAGTCTGGGGCCAGCGTACCGTATATGACTCACCTCTTACTCCCGACTTGTAATACCCCTGCTCTCCACTTGCATAGAACTACCTCTTTTATCTGAATATTCTAGGCTATTTCTTGCTCTCATGATTTTGCATATGCTTTTTCTTCTGTCTGGTATGCCCTTCCCACTTTCAGACAGAAGAGTTACTGTTTGTTTTTCAAGATACAATTCAAAATGATGCCCACTACCTCTGCCCCACATGCTGAGTCCTCTTTCTTCTGTTTGCTCACAGTGTTCTAACTGAACTCTTAAAGAATATAAGATACCACAGTCAGTGTAGCAAAGAAATCAAAAGCCTATATTTAGTCCTTCTAAGCCTCAGGGGTTTTTTTGTTTTTTAATTTATAAGACTGAAATGATAATAGAACCTGGTTCTGTAAGAGTTGCTGTAAGAATTAAGTTAGGATAACTAATCAATGTAAAACACTTAGGAAAGTGCCTAACATATAATAAGTATTCAGTAATTGACACCTACCTGTGTGTAGGTCACTAACTGTGTGTTTATTTGTATTTATTCCCAATGAGTCTGTGAGCTTCTCAAGGAAGGTAATTGTATCTTAAGTTATCCATAATTCTAAACACAATCCTTGGGATATAGCAAGTTAGCAATTTAACCTTTCGGTGAGTGAGTGAGTGAAGAAATTTATAGTATCATAGTCATATCAAGATGCTGTAGAACAAGGCAGCATGGAGTTGGATCTTGATCGCCCCCCTTCCTTGCTATTTAATTAACCTCTCTATGCTTAGTTTCCTCATTTGTAAATTAGATAACAGTACTAACCTCGTATGGTCTTTGTGAATATTTAGTTTGTTAATACAGACACACTGCTAAGAATAGAGCCAGATTTCTCCTGTTACTACTGTTATAATCATCCATTTTCATTACCCTTTCTAGCAAAGATTTTGTGAAACTGAATGATTTTCCCCTCATTTGTTTCTTTCAGAAAGACACTTTATAAAACACCCTATGGATTTCATTCTAATCATAGACATACAGTTCTTATGAGTTATCCATATTACATCATATTTTAAATGCACTGCTCTTGTAGTAGTAGTAGTAGTAATAATGATAGTGATAATATTATAGTGTGTTAAACTAACTTTTATTGTGGGACTAATTTGTGCCAGGCAATGTTCTAACCACTTTATATGTTTTAACTCATCTGAAGCTCACAGCAATCTGGATCTTATGATTTACCCTCATTTTGTGAATGAGCCCACTGAAACTCAAAACTTGCCAAAGGTTATACAACACAGTCATTGGCACACAGTACCTGTGTGCCACGAGTACTGAAGCCCGTGTGCCTAGAGGCCATGCTCCACAAGAGAAGCCATTGTAATGAGAAGCCTGCACACCGCAGCAAAGAGTAGACCCCGCTCACCACAACTAGAGAAAGCCCGCGTGCAGCAACGAAGACCCAATGCAGCCAAACATAAATAAATAAATAAATATTTAAAAAATTTTACATTCATGGACACCAAGATTATAAGGATAAATGCAGGAGGAGCTTCAAGATGGCGGAGGAGTAAGACGTGCAGATCACCTTCCTCCCCAGAAATACATCTACATGCGGAACAACTCCTACAGAACACCTACTGAATGCTGGCAGAAGACCTCAGAACTCCCAAAAGGCAAGAAACTCCCCACGTACCTGGGTAGGGCAAAATTAAAAAGAAAAAACAGAGACAAAAGAATAGGGACGGGACCTGCACCAGTGGGAGGGAGCTATGAAGGAGGAAAAGTTTCCACTTTCCACACTAGGGAGGCCCTTTGCGGGTGGAGACTGCGGGTGGCGGAGGGGGGAAGCTTTGGAGCCACGGAGGAGAGTGCAGCCACAGGGGTGCGGAGGGCAAAACGGAGAGATTCCCGCACAGAGGATCAGGGCCGACCGGCACTCACCAGGCCGAGAGGCTTGTCTGTTCACCCGCTGGGGTGGGCAGGCACTGGGAGCTGAGGCTCGGGCTTCGAAGGTCAGATCCCAGGGAGAGGACTGGGGTTGGCTGTGTGAACACAGCCTGAAGGGGGCTAGTGCGCCCCAGCTAGCCCGGAGGGAGTCTGGGAAAAGGTCTGGAGCCGTTGAAGAGGCAAGAGACTTTTTCTTGCCTCTTTGTTTCCTGGTGCATGAGGAGAGGGGATTAAGAGCACTGCCTAAACGAGCTCCAGAGATAGGCGCAAGCCACAGCTAACAATGCGGACCCCAGAGACGGGCATGAGATGCTAAGTCTGCTGCTGCAGCCACCAAGAAGCCTGTGTGCAAGCACAGGTCATTACCCACACCTCCCCTCCCGGGAGCCTGTGCAGCCCGCCACTGGCAGGGTCCCGTGACCCAGGGACAACTTCCCTGGGAGAACACATGGCACCTCAGGCTGTTGTAATGTTACACTGGCCTCTGCTGCCGCAGGCTCACCACACACTCTGTACCCCTCCCTCCCCCTGGCCTGAGTGAGCCAGAGTCCATGAATCAGCTACTCCTTTAACTCTGTCCTGTCTGAGCAAAGAACAGACACCCTCAGGTGACCTACACGCAGAGACGGGGCCAAATCCAAAACTGAACCCCAGGAGCTGTGAGAACAAAGAAGAGAAAGGGAAATCTCTCCCAGCAGCCTCAGGAGCAGCAGACTAAATCTCCACAATCAACTGGATGTACCGGGAATCTGTGGAATACCTGAATAGACAAAGGATCATCACAAATTGAGGAGGTGGACTTTGAGAGCAAGATTTATTATTTTATCCACTTTTTCTCTTTTTGTGAGTGTGTATGTGTATGTTTCTGTATAGCTTTGCTTTTACCATTTGTCCTAGGATTCTGTCTGTCCGTTTTTGTTTGTTTGGTTTTTTTAGTATCGTTTTTAGCTCCTGTTATCATTGGTAGATTTGTTTTTTGCTTTGGTTGCTCTCTTTCTTTTTTTTTTATTACTTTAAAAATTTTTTTAAATTATTTTTTATTTTAATAACTTTCTTATTTTATTTTATTTCATTTTATCTTCTTCTTTCTTTCTTCCTTTTTTTTCTCCCTTTTATTCTGAGCCATGTGGATGACAGGCTTTTGGTGCTCCAGCCAGGCATCAGGGCTCTGCCTCTGAGGTGGAAGAGACAAGTTCAGGACACTGGTCCACAAGGGACCTCCCAGCTCCACGTAATATCAAACGGTGAAAATCTCCCAGAGATCTCCATCTCAACACCAAGACCCAGCTCCACTCAATGATCAGCAAGCTACAGTGCTGGACACCCTATGCCAAACAACTAGCAAGACAGGAACACAACCCCACCCATTAGCAGAGAGGCTGCCTAAAATATTAAGGCCACAGACAGCCCAAAACACACCACCAGATGTGGACCTGTCCACCAGAACAACAAGATCCAGCCTCATCCACCAGAACACAGGCACTAGTCCCCTCCACCAGGAAGCCTACACAACCCACTGAACCAACCTTAGCCACTAGGGGCAAAACCCCAAAACAACAAGAACTACAAACCTGCAGCCTGTGAAAAGGAGACCCCAAACATAGTAAGTTAAGCAAAATGAGAAGACAGAGAAACACACAGCAGATGAAGGAGCAAGGCAAAAACCCACCAGACCAAACAAATGAAGAGGAAATAGGCAGTCTACCTGAAAAAGAATTCAGAATAATGATAGTAAAGATGATCCAAAATCTTGGAAATAGAATGGAGAAAATACAAGAAACATTTAACAAAGACCTAGAAGAACTAAAGAGCAAACAAACAGTATGAACAACACAATAAATGAAATTAAAAATTCTCTGGAAGGGATCAATAGCAGAATAACTGAGGCAGAGGAACGGATAAATGACCTGGAAGATAAAATAGTGGAAATAACTACTGCAGAGCAGAATAAAGAAAGAGGAATGAAAAGAATTGAGGAAAGTCTCAGAGACCTCTGGGACAACATTAAGCACACCAACATTTGAATTATAGGGGTCCCAGAAGAAAAAGAGAAAAAGAAAGGGACTGAGAAAATATTTGAAGAGATTATAGTTGAAAACTTCCCTAATATGGTAAAGGAAATAGTTAATCTTAAGTCCAGGAAGCACAGAGAATCCCATACAGGATAAATCCAAGGAGAAACATGCCAAGACACATATTAATCAAACTATCAAAAATTAAATAAAAAGAAAACATATTAAAAGCAGCAAGGGAAAAACAACAAATAACTCAGAAGGGAATCCCCATAAGGTTAACAGCTGATCTTTCAGCAGAAACTCTGCAAGCCAGAAGGGAGTGGAATGACATATTTAAAGTGATGAAGGGGAAAAACCTACAACCAAGATTACTCTACCCAGCAAGTATCTCATTCAGATTTGACAGAGAAATTAAAACCTTTACAGAGAAACAAAACTTAAGAGGGTTCAGCACCACCAAACCACCTTTACAACAAATGCTAAAGGAACTTCTGTAGGCAGGAACCACGAGAGAAGGAAAAGACCTACAATAACAAACCCAAAACAGTTAAGAAAATGGTAATAGGAACATACATATCGATAACCACCTTAAATGTAAATGGATTAAATGCTCCCACCAAAAGACGTAGACTGGCTGAATGGATAAAAAAACAAGACACGTATATACGCTGTACACAAGAGACCCACTTCAGACCTAGGGACACATACAGACTGAAGGTGAGGGGATGGAAAAAGATATTCCATGCAAATGGAAATCAAAAGAAAGCTGGAGTAGCAATTCTCATATCAGACAAAATAGACTTTAAAACAAAGACTATTACAATAGATAGGAAGCATACTACATAATGATCAAGGGATCAATCCAAGAAGAAGATATAACAATTGTAAATATTTATGCACCCAACATAGGAGCACCTCAATACATAAGGAAAATACTAACAGCCATAAAAGGGGAAATTGACAGTAACACAATCATAGTAGGAGACTTTAACACCCCTGTTTAACCAATGGACAGATCATCCAAAATGAAAATAAATAAGGAAACACAAGCTTTAAATGATACATTAAACAAGATGGACTTAATTGATATTTATAGGACATTCCATCCAAACACAGCAGAATATTTCTTCTCAAGTGCTCATGGAACATTCTCCAGGATAGATCATATCTTGGGTCACAAATCAAGCCTTGGTAAATTTAAGAAAATTGAAATTGTATCAAGTATCTTTTCTGACCACAACACTATCAGACTAGATATCAGTTACAGGAAAAAATCTGTAAAAAATACAAACACATTGAAGCTAAACAGTACACTACTTAATAACCATGAGATCACTGAAGAAATCAAAAAATACCTAGAAACAAATGACAATGAAAACACGACAACCCAAAACCTATGGGATGCAGCAAAAGCAGTTCTAAGCGGGAAGGTTATAGCAATACAATCCTACCTTAAGAAACAAGAAACATCTCAAATAAAGATGCTAACCTTGCACCTAAAGCAATTAGAGAAAGAAGAACATAAAATCCCCAAAGTTAGCAGAAGGAAAGAAATCATAAAGATCAGATGAGAAATAAATGAAAAAGAAATGAAGGAAATGATAGCAAAGATCAATAAAACTAAAAGCTGGTTCTTTGAGAAGATAAACAAAATTGATAAATCATTAGCCAGACTCATTAAGAAAAAAAGGGAGAAGACCCAGATCAATAGAATTAGAAATGAAAATGGAGATGTAACAACTGACACTGCAGAAATACAAAGGATCATGAGAGATTACTACAAGCAACTATATGCCAATAAAATGGACAACCTGGAAGAAATGGAAATTTCTTAGAAATGCACAACCTTCTGAGACTGAACCAGGAAGAAATAGAAAATATGAACAGACCAATCACAAGCACTGAAGTTGAAACTGTGATTTAAAAATCTTCCAACAAACAAAAGCCCAGGACCAGATGGCTTCACAGGTGAATTCTATCAAACATTTAGAGAAGAGTTAACACCTATCCTTCTCAAACTCTTCCAAAACGTAGCAGAGGGAGGAACACTCCCAAACTCATTCTACGAGGCCACCATCACTCTGATACTGAAAACAGACAAAGATGTCACAAAGAAAGAAAACTGTAGGCTAATATCGCTGATGAACATAGATGCAAAAATCCTCAACAGAATACTGGCAAACAGAATCCAAGAGCACATTAAAAGGATCATACATCATGATGAAGTGGGGTTTCTCCCAGCAATGCAAGGATTCTTCAGTATACATAAATCAATCAATGTGATACACCATATTAACAAATTGAAGGAGAAAAACCATATGATCATCTCAGTAAATGCAGAGAAAGCTTCCGACAAAATTCAACACCCATTTATGATAAAAACCCTTGAGAAAGTAGGCATAGAGGGAACTTACCTCAACATAATAAAGGCCATATATGACAAACCCACGGCCAGCATCATCCTCAGTGGTGAAAAACTGAAACCATTTTCACTAAGATCAGGAAGAAGACAAGGTTGCCCTCTCTCACCACTATTATTCAAAATAGTTTTGGAAGTCTTAGCCATAGCAATCATAGAAGAAAAAAGAATAAAAGGAATCCAAATCAGAAAAGAAGAAGTAAAGCTGTCTCTGTTTTCAGATGACATGATACTACACATAGAGACTCCTAAAGATGCTACCAGAAAACTACTAGAGCTAATCAATGAATTTGGTAAAGTAGCAGGATACAAAATTAATGCACGGAAATCTCTTCCATTCCTATACACTAATGATGAAAAATCTGAGGGTAAAATTAAGAAAACACTCCCGGGCTTCCCTGGTGGCGCAGTGCTTGAGAGTCCGCCTGCCGATGCAGGGGACATGGGTGTATGCTCCAGTCCGGAAGGATCCCACATGCCGTGGAGTGGCTAGGCCCGTAAGCTATGGCCGCTGAGCCTGCGGGTCTTGAGCCTGTGCTCCGCAATGGGAGAGGCCACAACAGTGAGAGGCCCACGTACCGCAAAAAGAAGAAAAAAGAAAAAGAAAACACTCCCATTTACCACTGCAGCAAAAAGAATAAAATACCTAGGAATAAACGTGCCTTAGGAGAGAAAAGACCTATATGTAGAAAAGTATAAGACACTGATGAAAGAAATTAAAGATGATACAAACAGATGGAGAGATATACCATGTTCTTGGATTGGAAGAATCAACATTGTGAAAATGACTCTACTACCCAAAGCAATGTACAGATTCAATGCAATCCCTATCAAACTACCACTGGCATTTTTCACAGAACTAGAACAAAAAATTTCAGAATTTGTATGGAAACACAAAAGACCCCAAATAGCCAAAGCAATCTTGAGAAAGAAAAATGAAGCGGCAGGAATCAGGCTCCCTGACTTCAGACTATACTACAAAGCTACAGTAATCAAGACAGTGTGGTACTGGCACAAAAACAGAAATATAGATCAGTGGAACAGGATAGGAAGCCCAGAGATAAACCCACGCACATATGGTCACCTTATCTTTGATAAAGGAGGCAAGAATGTACAGTGGAGAAAAGACAGCCTCTTCAATAAGTGTTGCTGGGAAAACTGGACAGGTACATGTAAAAGAATGAAATTAGAACACTCCCTAACACCATACACAAAAATAAACTCAAAATGGATTAAAGACCTAAATGTAAGGCTAGACACTATAAAACTCGTAGAGGAAAACATAGGCAGAACACTCTATGACATGAATCACAGCAAGATCCTTTTTGACCCACCTCCTAGAGAAATGGAAATAAAAACAAAAATAAATAAATGGGACCTAATGAAACTTAAAAGCTTTTGCATAGCAAAGGAAACCTAAATAAGATGAAAAGACAACCGTCAGCATGGGAGAAAATATTTTGAAGCAACTGACAAAGGATCAATTTCCAAAATTTACAAGCAGCTCATGCAGCTCAATGTCAAAAAAACAAACAACCCAATCCAAAAATGGGCAGAAGACCTAAATAGATATTTCTCCAACGAAGGTATCCAGATTGCCAACAAACACACGAAAGAATGCTCAACATCATTAATCAGTATAGAAATGCAAATGAAAACTACAATGAGATATCATCTCACACCGGTCAGAATGGCCATCATCAAAAAATCTACAAACAATAAATGCTGGAGAGGGTGTGGAGAAAAGGGAACCCTCTTGAACTGTTGGTGTGAATGTAAATTGATACAGGCACTGTGGAGAACAGTATGGAGTTTCCTTAAATAACTAAAAATATAACTGCCATACAACCCAGCAATCCCACTACTGGGCATATACCCTGAGAAAACCATAATTCAAAGAGAGTCGTGTACCACAATGTTCATTGCAGCTCTATTTACAATAGCCAGGACATGGAAGCAACCTAAACATCCATTGACAGATGAATGGATAAAGAAGATGTGGCACATATATACAATGGAATATTACTCAGCCATAAAAGGAACGAATTTGAGTTATTTGTAGTGAGGTAGATGGACATAGAGTCTGTCATACAGAGTAAAATACCTCAGAAAGAGAAAAACAAATAGCATATGCTAACACATATCTATGGAATCTAAAGAACAAACAAAAAACAATGGTCATGAAGAACCTAGGGGCAAGACTGGAATAAAGATGCAGACCTACTGGAGAGTGAACTTGAGGATATGGGGAGGGGGAAGGGTAAGCTGCCACAAAGTGAGAGAGTGGCGTGGACATATATACACTACCAAATGTAAAATAGATAGCTAGTGGGAAGCAGCCACATAGCACAGGGAGATCAACTCAGTGCTTTGTGACCACCTAGAGGAGTGGGATAGGGAGGGTGGGAGGGAGGGAGATGCAAGAGGGAAGAGGTATGGGGATATATGTATATTTATAACTGATACACTTTGTTATAAAGTAGAAACTAACACACCATTGTAAAGCAATTATACTCCAATAAAGATGTTAAAAATAATAATAAAATAAAAAATAAAGATACACATTCATAAAAAAAAGGATAAATGCACATGCTCATATACCTACGTGTACACTGGCAATCTCCTACTTAGAAATACTTAAGGGTGACCCGATTGTAAATAATTATATCAGGAAGCCCACATTCCTGGCATCTGTTCCCCTTATGGGAAATTATCCTTTATTCTCCAGGTTAGAATATCTGAGGTGAGTACTCTAAAGAAGTACTTTCTGTTTCAGAGATTAGAGATTTGCCTTGACCTAGGACATGTAGGAGTAAGAACTCAGAGGTTTAATAAGGGTCTGTCCTCTCACATCCTCATCATGAAGACAAACTCATCAATGCCTGCCAGTATGTAGTTGCGGGTTAAAGTGTATTCTTGATTTTGAGATTCATTTTCCCTCAAAAACAATTTTCTAAATCCTCCAATTTAGTGTTTTCCCTTGACCAAAGGTCAGTATTTGTTAAATAAATGCATTTTGAGGTATAGATCACATGAGTCCATTAGTCCTAAACTTCAAGTATGCAAGCTCTTATGGTCAGACATGAAACACCATTTACAATTTACTTTCCATGGGAAACTGTATTCTAGATTAGAAGATAGAGATAAAACTTCCAAACAGTAGGAATAACAGCGTTTGATGATAAATTTCCAACTTAGAAAGAACTTGTGTTCTAAAAAGTTATTTTGGAGCAGAAATAATATATAACTTATAACCCTTTAGAAGCCCAATGAAGTCTTAGAGTAGGAAGAAAGAATGCACTGTCCTTAAGATTTGTACTCATCCTCTGTTTTCTTCTGTTACTGTAGTATGTTAGGGAACTCCTCTTTTAAGTCAGTGGCAGGGTGATGAGGACAGAATCAACCAATTATTTGACTTGATTTTATATCTTTCTGTTCCTGGAATTTATACAAGTTTCTTTTGAGTTTACTTGAAGTTTTGGGAATTCTTGAAGACATGTAAAGCTCTATCTTACTTTAACTTCCCAGTGTTTGAGTGTTTTTATTGTTAGTTATGCCATTTTATTTTCTTGGAAATGGGTAGTGAACCTATACGTATGTGCCAGGTATGAGGAGGTATCAGTAAGTGTTGTTTAATGAGTGACTCTAAACATGTTTTGTGTGCATATGTATGTATGCATGTTTATGTATTTGCATATATATATACACATACCAACTTGTATATATATTTGTTAAACTGTGTTTCTACTAGATTTAGTTTGCCTATTTTTACCATTTCCACAACTTGTACCATTTGGCATAATAGTTAGATTTTGTAGTGTTTTTTGAACATGTAGTTCCTTAGACTTCCGCATCTCATTTACCTCCACTTTTTCCCGCTAAAAAGGGAATGTTTTGCTAAGATATATTTTATGATATTCTAAACATTCATTTTAAAAGAATAAACTTTGTCAAGTATAGCTTTTGTGAGCCTTATTTTATGACAATTAAGATTGCATCTTATTTTGACTTGAACTGCTTAACTTTACAATTGTGTTCGTCTGTGTGGGTGATTGATATTTCTGGTGAATGTGAAATATGTAATGTGTTATTTATTCCATGTTTACTTCTCCAGGAAAATCTCAAACTTAATATTACTGTGTATAATTTTTAAAAAATATATATATAAATGACTTTTTTTCTTATGATAGGTGAGGGCGCATTATCTAAGCTATTTTTGTATCTGGCTTGGGATTCAGGTAATAGAAGTGAGGTTGATATTTTACCCGTGTTCTTCTTGTCATGTGTGTTGGAATAGATTTTTAGTTTGTTAAGAACAGATACTTTAATGTATTTGCTTAGTTTTTAGGAGTTTAGGCATATAGCTCAGAATTCCTTGAGAAATGATAGGAAGATTTTATTTTCACGTTAAATTTCCATTAATGACATTTTAAAAAAGCAGTAAAATCACTCTGTATAATGTTAGAATTTTCAAATACTAAAAGCAAATTTTATCAAAGCAATTCATTTGAGCAAATTCCAGGAAAACATTTTTTTCTCAGTTATGTTCAGGTTATTTTCCAAGTTGCAAAAATAGGACTTTCCTCAAATTCTGAATTCTGATCATCTTGAAAAATGAAATATATTTGAAACCTAAATTCAGAACACACTTTCTTGTTAGCAAGAAAGTCATGCCAAAGATAATAGTAGTTAAAATCTTGTGGAAGACAGATGGTTGCTCTAAGACAGATTTTTTCAGTTTGGATTTTAAATTTGAGCATGATGTTTGCTTTCTTTCTGGGAATACTGGAAAGTTTGCTTTGTTTCATCTGCTACATGAATTGATGTCTGCAAAAAAAAAAAAAAAGACAGGCTGACAAACACTGAATAATTAGAATTTGTTAGTTTTTCTTAGAGACCCATTTATTTCAGAATGTCTAAAATAACATTAGGCAAATGTCTTCTGTCTTATATTGCATGTGCTGTTATTTTCTCCTACTTTCTTCAGACGTCTCGTGGGGAATTTGACTCCAGTGAATTTGAAGTTAGGAGACGTTATCAAGATTTCCTTTGGTTGAAAGAAAGACTTGAAGAAGCACACCCCACTCTGATTATTCCAGTAAGTTTACATTTTTTTTTTCACAGAATAACTGCCATTTTGTCTTGTGAATCGTTAGAATGCCTAACACCCAATTTCAGACCTTTTAATTCAGTATAATTCATTTATCTTAGGAACATTTGTTTTTAAACTTTTCAATCTATGTACAGATTTGTTTTTTTAAAGTATTGTAATGTGTTAAGATTTTAGTGTTTGGCTCTAGCGTTGTGAATTTTGAAAAATTATTTTTATAAGAAATGATCACACGTTCAAATAATCTTCCAAAAAGAAAAAGTGTAGAATTCCTTTTAATCCTGTACCACATAATGTTCAGATACCTTTTTAAATTTTTTTGCCCTAGCCATTGCCAGAAAAGTTTATAGTGAAAGGAATGGTGGAACGCTTTAACGATGACTTCATTGAGACACGCAGGAAGGCATTGCATAAATTTTTGAACCGAATTGCTGATCATCCAACTCTAACATTTAATGAAGACTTTAAAGTTTTTCTTACTGCACAAGCTTGGGTAAAGGATTTTAATTTATACTCATATAATCCTTTAGTATCTATATGTGTAGTAGGTTGTATGCTTTCTCTTATTTACCTTTATAAATCAGGTAAGAGTGGCCTCGAATTAAGATGTGTTTTTAAACATTGGAGAGAGATCCTTCAGATACAACCCTGTGTCACGTCTATGTATAAACATTATGAAAATCTTGTACCTTTCTCACATATACATCCTCATATTTCTCTTGGTAGCTGAATTTTTTTTTTAATGCCTGGGTACTCCTTGCATATATTGCCAATACTGAAAATATATAAACATTTAAAAATTGACACTGTTTTGAGTAGTAATTGGTCAGGGCTTTTCAAGTTAGGAGAAAAGATTTTATTAAATAGATGGATGGATGGAGAGATAGGTAAATAATATAATTTCCTTACTTTCCCTTCAATTACCTAATTGAAGGGGGTCTAATTTCTAATACAGAAACCTTATATGTTCCTTTTTTTTAATTCTATGAAGATGTAACTCACCAAGAAAGATGATAGGTAGAACAATGGTCAGTATTAAATACTTACTGACCAGTGTTGAGTTTTCTATCTCTCGGTTGTTGCCAAAGTGATCGAAGCTAAAAAGTGATTCATCTCAATCTTGACGGTACTTGCTATCTGGAAGCCCTATGTGACTTATGTGAGATGAATTTGTGGCCTGACTCCAGACCCTTAGAAGCTGTTAGAAACATTATCTGCAGTCAGCAGTGGCAGTAACAGCTTGCCAGTTGTGACTTGTGCCGTTTCTGATAATGTTTACTCTATCAAATGATGTGGTAGCACTCCTCGATAGACGTGTTGCCTGGTCAAGAATAGCATCTGTTATTATTTGCACACAAAATCATATTGACATGGAAATAAACAAGTTTATATATTATTTTGTGTAAGACCTTTAGGAAAGAAGATCTGGAGAAAGATAATATGTTGTTTAATATTTGGGTAAATAATACATAATATTTTTATCTGTGGATTTGGTAGTCAGCATTGTTATAGATTTTTTTGTGCGTGTATGTTACTCTTCATCTTTTATTTGATCTCAAACCTGTGTTTCAGTAAGTGCTACAACCATCCTCAGAATCCCTTGTCCTCCTTCTTGATGTTCTTTTTTAGTATGCCATACTTCTGAAGGAATACTGTAGTGTATCCTTTCATAGCATTTCTACTTTGCAAGTCTGTAGCTGACCCTCCTAAGTTAACTAGAATTAGAAACAGCTAGTTATATATTTTATTAAAAATCTTTATCCAAAGACAGTCAGCCAGTGGAGATAGTGTCACAGTTTATCCAGTTAAGTTAGTTGCAGAGCTATGGTCAGGGAGTATCTGTTTACCAATTATTCTAGTGACTTTAAGTAGACAAAGCAGGTTAGTGCTTAGCAGTGAAGCCCCTAGGGTCAGACTGCCAGGGCTCCAATCCTTATCCACTAATTTATTGCTCTTGGAACTTGAGCAAACCTTCCTTTGCTTCTATTTTCTTCTGTACAATGAGGATAATAATAGAACCTACTTCATAGTGTTATTATGAGTTATGTATATAAGAATGCAGGTATAGTGCCTGCAACATTAAGCTCTTAATAAATGCTAGCTATTATTATAACTAAAGAATTAATGAAGTTTTCCATTTTTTTCCAGGGAGTAGTTATAGTTAGACCCTAAGAAATCTTTTTTCTCAATCATTTTTCTATTAAATTCCTGTTATAAAATATGGATTTCATCTCATATCATCCTTCTTATCTTCTCCAGTAATCTCCTTAAGTGTGATTCCTTCTGTTAAACCTTGTTCTTTGAAAGATCCATGCTCTGAGGAAACATATTTTACATGAGCTCTTTGAAAAGGAATGTTATCAAGGAGACTGAGATTTAGAGAAAGAACTGTACCCTAAACTCATCTGCTTCAAATTAACCTGAAAAAAAAAAGACGTATATGAAACATTTTTATTATCTTTATTTTATTCTTCTAATTAGATTTCTTTTTTGTTGTTGGGACTTGGAATATCATTGTCTGCTTCATCACGAATATTTTATTTTTTTGTCTAGGAACTCTCTTCTCACAAGAAGCAAGGGCCTGGATTACTCAGCAGGATGGGGCAGACGGTCAGAGCGGTTGCATTATCAATGAGAGGAGTTAAAAGCCGCCCCGAGGAGTTCATGGAAATGAATAACTTTATTGAAATATTTAGCCAGAAAATAAATTTGATAGATAAAATATCTCAGAGAATTTGCAAGGAAGAAAGGGGTATGTAGAATCACTGAAATGTGATTTCAAAGTTGTTTGATTTCTGATGGATCTTTACATTTGCTGGTGTGGTAAGGCAACATCAACTTAGCATTTCTTTTTGGTCATTATTAGGATTTCTGTCTCTGCTTACAGTGCCTGTCTGTTATTGCATGCTGTTTACTTTATCTATTAGAGCCCTTAACATATTAATGAGTTGTTTTAAAATCCTGGTCTGATAATTCCAACATCTCTACCACATCTGGTTCTGATGCTTGCTCTCTCTTCAAATTGCGTTTTTTGCCTTTTGGTATGTCTTGTAATTTTTTGGCTTTGGTATGTCTTGTAATTTTTTTTATTGGACATGATGTACTCATAAAAGTAAACAGGCCTTTAGTAATGTGGTAGTGAGGTAGTGAGGTAGTGAGGTGTCGGGGAGAGGAAGTATTCTAGAGGCCTGTGATTAGGTCTCAGTCCTTTAGTGAGTCTGTGCCTCTGGACCATGAGCTTCACAAAAGTTCAGTTTTTTTTCTTCCCCCCTCTTAGTTGGATCAGGATGGGCAGAGTGGGCTCAAGTTGGGTATTTCCCTTCCAGGTCAGTTAGGTTCTGATAATACCCCAGCAGGTTATGCTCTGGTTAACTAGTTTCCCATGAGGGCAGGCCTTGTTAAGAAGGCTATTTCAAAATGGTTCATTTTCACACCCCCTGCAGGAAGCAGAAGTAGTTTTTATCTGATATTTACTGTGTAAGCTTTTGCGGGTAAATCTCACAGCATTGTGGGGTCCCCTTGTGACTGGGTTCCTCTGGAGTTTTTAACTCTTTGAATTGTCCACACTGAGCCTCCAGCAATTCATCACTGACAGTTTCAGTCTCCCTACCCCCTGGCACTGGTTGCAGAAGTGATTTCCCCTCTTGAGTCTCTGCTCCAGGAAGACAAGATTCCTTGTATCCATGTGTCTGTCTTTTCAGTCTTGCAGGCAGTGGTTTGTCCTGTGTCCTCCCCTCTCTCACAGATCCAAAAAAAAGTTGGCTTTTCAGTCTGCTCGGCATTTTTCTTGTTAAGACCAATGGCAACTTCCAAGCTCCTTACAGAGGAATCATACAACATTAAGTTAGAATTTCACCTTCAAAGTGTGGTTTATTCCCAGATCTATTGTCAAAATTTCTGATTCCTAAATGATTTTGAATGTAGTCATGGCCGGTTTCCATTTGCTTTAATTAATCACTAGCTGTCCTGTTCTCATTTATAGATAATAGTGATAAAGAGCTTAATATTTTGGATGTAGTTGGTCTCAAATGTTCAACATGGGCTATAGTTTTAATCAAAGAAGGGATGTGTCAGGAAATAGGGTTTTCACAGTTTCTAGTGATTTTTGTATGGGGGGACAAGTACTCATTAGGCCTGTCCAACCAATGGCAGAGATTTATATATGGGAAAATAGGTCCTGTTTCCTATTTTCAAGTTAGAATTTATTCCATGATGGAACTTCTCTGGTGGTCTAGTGGCTAACACTCCACGCTCCCAATGCAGGGGTCCTGGGTTAAATCCCTGGTCAGGGAATCAGATCCCACATGCCGCAACTCAAGATTCTGCAACTAAAGATCCTGCATGCCGCAACTAAGACCCAATGCAGCCAAACAAATAAATAAATACTAAAAATAATAATTTATTCCATTATGATTTTTTCTAATTCTATGAGTTTTTGCTAATTTTCTGATTGTTTTTACCTACATTAAAAATAGATGACTAATTCAGAAAATATATTTCCTAATATAAATCAGTTTTAGAGATGAACTACTTAAAGTCCCTACATTGACGGTTTATTTCTTTATTGTCCATGTCCCACATTAAACTGTAAGTTCCATCAGGACAAAAAGGGAAAAGGATTGATTTATTTCTGGTATCTAGATAGCGCCTAACACATTGTAGATGCTCAATTAAAATCTATTCAATGATTGAAAAAATAAATGAATAAACATAAGATTTGGTGGTATGAAAATCTGCTTTATCAAGAATTGATTGGTTATTAAAAGAGATATAGAAAAAATTGTTAGATCTGAGTGTGTATTGCCTTTTCTCTAACTTCCTTTCCTATGTATTGACTTGGTGAGGTCATTGTGCTGACTAAATATAGTTTAATAATTTGTTTTATGCCTCTTGGTCTGCCTTTGTACTTACCATTTGTCATTTTTTTTTAATGTCAAGAAGCCAGTTGTTTTAACTAGGTTCTGTGATTCCAATTCTATTAAGTAGATTCTTGATGCATAGTTAAGTTGTATAGCAATTCAAAGAGGCGCTGGGAAACTCTTGACACTTAAGATTTCTGTAGAATATCAATATGCTTTATATTTGCCAGCACGAGGGACTAGTTTTTAAATCTTTGATATACTCTAATATTTGTGAAATGCTCAAAACGAAAAGTGGGTTCTGTGGTAGACTTCATAAATCTGAGCTCTCATTTTCAAGGAGTGAATGCACACTGGCCCAAACTTGAGGGATTTCTTGGTCTTTCGAATGTGAAGCCCACTTGTCAAGATTTCATTCAAAATGATAGATTTTTTTTTTTTTTTGGTAGTTCTGGGAGTCTAAGCTATATAGGGTGTTCCATTCATATTTAAATCATAAAGAATTTGATGATCACAACGAGTCATTTCTCTTATGATTTACTTTTATTCAGTTTTTTTCTGTGATTTTGTTTTGTGTTCCCCAATTTATTAGGCAAATTTGTATTGACCGCATGTTGTGCTGCTGCTTTGTGCTAAAGATTGAAGGAGGGTTAAGATAGTACCTGTCCTTGAGCTCACAGTTTAGTTGAGGAAACAGATATATTAATGGACAAATTACAGGGCAGCTCATTAAGTGTTTGCATACAGATGCGATTTGAGTGCTGTATAAGCACAGTTTTAGAATTTCAGGGAAGCTCTCTATATAAAAATAAATACTACACGGGGTTAATGACACACTTTGATATATACCCAAATTGAGAGAAGAAATAAAGTAGAATATTTTCTAGAAATATTAGTTTAGTTTGGTGATTATTTAAAATAAAAGATAGGCCTAGATCAGGAAGATGCAATTTGGAAGGGCTCTAGTGGTCATTAAACCGAATATCTTCCTTAGGTGACAACTAATATTTCTGTTTTTTTTAATTTTTAAAGTCTTTTTTAGTTTACTTGATCATATAAACTTTTGAAATTTTAATAGTTTAGTAAAAAGTTTAATTTAGAGCAATATGACATATTTCAACTAACCCCAGTGACTAGTAAGATGATTAAATATAGAGAATTTAATTGTATTTATATGGATATTAAACCAAAAACACTCACTACTCATGCATTCTCTACAATAAAAAGCCGTCTGTCATTAAAAGTTGATAGTGTGAAAGCAAACATATAAAAACATTCAGATTTTAAAATGAAATCCAAATTTTTGGCTTATCAAGCATTGAATAGTCTTTTGTTATTCATTCTTTCATTGATATGAAAATATATATTGAATATATTATGTATTAGGCTTTGAGATTAAAAAAATAATAAGACCCTGCCTAGTTGAGTCTTGGAGCATATGGCCTAGGCGTGTGTGAGTTATGCAAGCAGTTATAATAAAGTGGGATAATAGAAGTATTAAATTATGATAGGCTTTAATAGAAGTATAAAATTATAATAGACTCATTGAGGACAAAGCATCTAAGAAGCCTTTGGAACAGAAACAGAAGAGATTTGTTTGTGTTAGGACTTAAAGAATCAGAAGTAGTTTGTCATATGATAGAAATGGTAGAGGGCAAGACTAAAAGATACATGCATTGTTTAAGTTAGGAAAAATCATGAGATATTCATGAATGAGCGGTTATTTTGGCTTGAATTAAAATATCGTTGGGGGAGAATCTGAGGACTTAGACCTGGAGAGGCAAGGTAGGGACTGATCATAAAGGACTTTCTAATTCAGCTAAGAAACTTCACTGTTCATATACTGTGACAAAAATTGAAAGAGGGAGAATTGTTAGAAGTCCCTTGCAGTAGTGCAGGTTAGAGGTGCTGATGACAGTGGAAGTGAGGAGAGGTGGGTGGGTGGGTAGGTAAGTGGGTGGGTAAATGGATGGATGGTTAGATAGATAGATAGATAGATAGAGATATAGAAATATTGGAATTGCTGACTGGCTCTGTGCAGGTGTGAGTCTAGGGTCTAGGATGACCCCACCTTTTTTGGAAGCAATTACCATTAAGAGGATATGTAAACAGGATAAGAGGAAAAAGAAGACATATTTTGTTTAGGTCACGTTGCCTATGAGGTATTCAGGTATAGTTTGTTTGGTAGGCAGAAGTCTGTGATAGATACAGTGATCGTATAATTTATCTCCCAAGCCAGGACACTTTTGGGAATGAAAAAGCATGTTATTGATTACACTTGGAAAGTTTTCATTCAAGGACCAGTTGAGCAGATTGGGATGACAGGTCAATTTAATGAAAGATGATATCCATATTCTTATGTTCATGTACAAGAACATGTGCACAATGAGAAAATAACGTCCTTTCTTATTGTCTGTAATACAGGGATTTTGAAAACTCCTGTAAATTGAAGAACTTATTATTTTTTTAGAATATTTTGATGAAATGAAAGAATATGGCCCAATTCATATTCTGTGGTCAGCATCAGAAGAAGATCTGGCTGATACTCTAAAAGGTGTTGCCAGCTGCATTGACAGATGCTGTAAGGCCACTGAAAAACGGATGTCTGGACTCTCAGAGGCCCTGCTTCCTGTCGTACATGAGTATGTGCTTTATAGTGAAATGTTAATGGTAAGAACACCTAATTCTACTTCTACCTTAGTTCCTGACCTGATTATATGCTTTATAAAGGCAGTTTCTATTTCTTTTTGTTCACCACTATCTTCCCATCCTAGAAGGATGCTTTGCGTGTAGATACTCATAAATATTTGTTCACTGCATGAATGAATTGATGAGTGGAAGAATATGTTAATAAAAGACAGGAATTTTCAACAGTAGCAACAACAGTTTATAAGATAGATTTGAAGCATCCTCAGTCAAGATTTACATAGGGAGTATGATTAGTTTTTCCAGCCTTTTAAAATTTTACTTTAAAATTTTTCAGCACTTGAGAAATTTCTTTTCATGAAAGAGTTGCTTTCTTGCTTCTAGGTACATTTGATTTAGCAATATATTTAGTATCATTATGTAGAAAGTACTTGAGTAGGATCTTGATGTTTGTTCTGTCTTCTGGGTGCTTCTGAAAAGAGATCCTTCAAATTAACATGTTTCTTTCACTATTTGAAAAGGCTTTTATTCCTCTTATATCAGAGTTTTGCATTTAACCTCCTCAGTTCAAGTTAAGGTTTCCAGATATTTTGGATTTAGCAATGCTATCTGCAAAGCTAATGTTTTTCATCCAGTATTATTCTCTGCTCACAATACCTTGCACAATTGAACTGATACCCTCAGCTTTCTGGTGCTGTAGGGTGACAGTGGGGGAAGGAGTCAGCTTGCATTCAGTTATAGTCCATTTTTTCTGCCATTTAGACTTGAATCCATGTCTGGTTTCTGTATTCATGTACTCTTGATTTGGGAGGCTTAAAATTTTTTTTTTACTTTGTCTTGTTAAGAAAAGTTCTCTTAGCCTTTCGGCATGATAGCTGCCTCTTTCGTATTTATCATGTTTAGGTTTTCCTTTCACAGAATCATTAAATATTTTGTAGGTATTTCGGATTTCTGCTGTTACTTGACTTTGTTGTGATCCTCCCATAAACACACCCTCCCTGCTTCCCAAAGTCCTCTAATGTTTCACTGCTGAGGTGCTTCCTCCTTGCCTCCATCGATTTCCTTGGCTACATTCCATTGGTTTACTTCATTATTGATCTCTCTTGTGTGGCTGTTCAAAGAGATCTGATTTTTATCATTAAAAATATTATATTCTTTTCCCTTAATTAGATGTTCTGCTCTTTATGTCAGGATGGAAATTATGCAATTTAAATCCTGTATTACTAAAGGTGTGGAAAAATTATAATAGCAACCGGAATTGAATTATTTTATAGGTCCTCATTTGATTGTATTATTTTGTAGGTTCCTAGGGTATAATCAATAGCACTTATATTGAAGTTGTGCTTCTGTTTTATATTGGAATATTTTCTTCAATGTGAGCTAAAATAATGAAAAATACATGACTTGACTAAATTTGTGCAGTTTTTACTAGTTGTCTTCTGAAGTCACCTCTTACTTAAAATATTTCTATCTATATGAAGCACAATATTTCATATTTATGGAAACATACATAAAATTAATGGGACTAAATTATAGTATGTGTCATTTGGGTTAGAGAAAGGAAGGGGTTCCTGACATTAATGGCCATTAAACATTGAAGTAAATATAAAAGAATTTGTGATAATTAGTTGAATTTTCTATTCATTTCTTTGAAAACAAGAGAAATGTTCATCTCTTTTGAACGTTTTAAGATTGATTCCACCAGGCACAAAACCAGGGTGAGTCATTTTCAGGATGATTTTTATCCTTAATGCCTCTCAATATTCTCTCAAATACTGTAGAGCCAGCTTATCTGGTTCCATTTAACTGATTTGTGGTTAAGGTTCTTCCCTTCCTCTGAAAATACCCAAAAGACCTGTACTTCACTAAGACCCTTCTCTTGTATGTCCTGCAACTCTGCTCTCCCTGGCTGAGCTGTTTGCTTACCCAGAGTTAGTTTTATTTTTGCCTTGAACTGTTTAGGCCACTTGTGTTCATTATTACGATTTCATTATTTAATTAATACTATGGAAACCAGTGAAAGATGAGTACAAATAAAAAGAATCTTGGTGTCTACAAAGACTGTCTTGGAAGAAAAGTGAGTCACCAAGGGAAAGACATTGAAAAAGACTAGAAAACATTATAAAAGATGTAGATGAATTCTGCACTCAAATTCCTTCACCAGGGCGTATTAACTGAAACGTGAAATCATGGTTATTCAAGAAAACAAGATGGAACTCCTCTCAGTCAGAGCAGACGCCATGCTTTCTCCTCAGTCTTGGCTAATCGGTTAATACTTACATATTTTAAGCTAAAATAAAATCTTAAGATGTGAATGCATACTTCAATTTTGATTCCCCACTGTAATTGACTTTGATTAACTCTGCCTTTGGAGTCCAATAAGAGGGCTGATTGTAGATACTTTCAGATATGTAGCCCATGTGCCCTCCCAACTGCAACCAGTTTACACCATAGCACGTATTTTCAGTGCTCCTATTGACTTTTTTAGTTCTTTGCTCTTTTTGAAGAACTGTACATGCCTAGAGTGCACCATCAAAACATGTCTTTTGTACATAAAGTACTTAAACCAGTAAGGTGTACATTGGGAAAACTAATAAAAGATTATGAAAAAGTTTCCTTTAAATACTTGCTATCAGTTTAGCTTTTAGAGATTAATTTTTTTTTAAGTCATTACACCCCTAGGTGACTGATGGCTTGGGGAAGAGATGGTATTTATATTCTCAAATGTGTATTTTTGTTATACAAAGATTATTAAAACTAAGTACAACCTATTTCATTCCTGTGTTTTAATATGAAGGGTGTCATGAAAAGAAGAGATCAAATACAGTCAGAACTGGATTCCAAAGTTGAAGCTTTGACCTCTAAAAAGGCAGATACTGATCTGGTAAGTTTTAAAATTTCTTGTTATAATCACGTAGAATTGATTGTCTAAAATTTGTATTAGCTCTATTACATGCTTTTTTTTAAGCATTCAGTAAATGATACTAAAATTTCTTCCAAAAATCGATTATACATTGAGTACCAGGTGAGTCTGTAAGCTTACAATGCTTTTCTGCCTTTCTGTCTTATATTTTTTCTTACAATGAGTAAAGTATGAAGTTAATTTTTTTAAATTAGAGTGCTTGAATTCAGAAAGTATGGAAAAAAGTACCTAACATTGTTCCAGAAGGTTAGTAAGTACTCAGTAAATAAATCTACTTTTTACTAGTTTTATAAGAAATTTGTACAAGGTAAGTTGGTGTTCCTATACATATTTTTCTAGTTATTGTAAAAATCTTTACAAAGGAAGTATCTTCATTTTCAAGTTTAATCCTTTTCTTAAAATACTTTTTTCATGGAAATTTTCAAACATAAAAAATGATCTAATAATATAATGAACTCATTTACCCACCACTGGGCTTCATTAATTCCCAGCATTTTGCCCAGTTTTTTTCACCTGGCTATTTCTCACTTTTTGTTTTTTCTGAAGTACTCTAAAGCAAATATCAGACATTATATTTTCACGCACAATAGTTTAGCATTTATATTTTCTTGTCTTTGCATGTTGTCATGATACTATCAGATCAGAATCGTTATCATTTTAAAACAGAGGAAGAGGCTTGAAACGTAGAGTAACTTGCCCAAATTTATACAGTCCTACAGAAGTAGGACTGGAGGTAAGAGTATCACTTGCCTCCCTCAGACCATGCTGCCTCTCAGAGAGCAAGTATAAAAGTTGGAGAAATCACTCATTACTTTGTTAACTTTTATTACATTTTCTATGAAAGAGACTTTCCTAATTTTATTTTTAATTTAAGAGTTTAGAGTACACTTATGTCAGGTGAATGGGGGAGTCCTTGAAACACCCCCGCAGCCCCCAACCCCCCCGCCCCCCGTTAATCCATAGTATTATTGCTGCCCATCCCAACTTGGCTTTGGAGCTAACCTCCCTCCTCCCTTCTTTAATTTTCTCTCTAGCTTTAATAATTTTCTAACACAAAAGATGAAATCCTTACTGGTTTTCTTTGTATTATCTTTCTCTTTCTCTCCCTGTCCATAATCTAAATACCTTGAGGGTAGGAATTTTTTAATTATTTCCTGAAGTATTCTCAGCCCAGAGAACAGTGCCTGGTACATGGTGGTCACTCAATAAATATTGTGAATGAATGAAACTTGCAGTGATTGCTTGGCTTCATGAAAACATATTGAACATTTGAAGCAATAAGTCTCTACAAAATCAGACTTTGTGTAAAATGTTGAGATTTCACTAAAACGTGATTATGAATTATACTCACCTTTCTTAACTATGCTTATTTTTCAAACTCAAATTTATTCTCCTGCATGGAGTGTGAGTGGGGAGTGGTGGGCTGCTGTGGACAGAGTAGGAGAATGGAATCTGTGAGAGAGACTAACAGAAAATGTAGAACAAATGGAACTAGTGGTTGAGGGGGAGCTCTTGCTTTTACCTCAAGATGAGGAGAAAAAAGAGGAAATCCAAGATTAACCTTCTCAATACAGTAAGGGATAAATGTATATACACATAATATATATACACACACATATATGTACATATATATATTTTTTTAATTTAAAAAGTCAACTGAATGAACAGAGATGGGTGAACACATGTACAACAATTATAATTGTATCATTGTAACTGTAGAATATTTTTATTTGTTAAATAATTTCTAAAGATATTTAAATTTGTGGGATATTGAAATTTGTGATTAGATAAGATATTGCCCTTGACTAAATACTAGGAAAAGTACAGTATTTTAAAGTTTCAGGAGAATAGTAAAATGGCTTGAAAACCAAGCATCTGTTCAGAATGGCTTATATTCGTATTTTAAATTGAAAGGAAGAGTAGTTGGGATTGTTCCAACCACAAAAACACAGGAAAAAATAGTTTAGGCCCAAATATGGCTAGGCTTTCCCAACTCAACTAAAAAACACATTTTTTCTTTTCATTTGACTTGCAAATATTTTGTCTTTTGCTCTATAAAAATTTCCTTGATATCTCATTATAACCTGATGATCCATCTGTATTTTGGATTTCATTTTGTGTGTGTGTGTGTGTGTGTGTGTGTGTGTGTGAGACATGTCCACTATAAAGTATTTTTTACCTAGTTAGCTGCTATGTTGTAAGATTGGAGAAATTTGAAACTTTAATTATCTACATTATATTCTGTAAGATAATTTTTATTAAGGTTTGAAACAGAGAAAGTATTTTTTTGTTACCCATCAAAAACAGATCCTAAAATGCATAGGAACTAATTTAATGATTTGTGAATGGTACCATTTACATTTTTCAAGCAGTTTATTTGATTACAGACCTCACTTCCAAATACCTGTGTGTTACGATGATATCTTTGGGAGCAACCTTCCAGGGTTACTCTCAAAATGAACCTGCTCTGATTGGTTGCAGAACAACTGAAGGGAAGTTGCTTAGAAATATGCAGGATAGGGTCACCATGGAAACGTGCCCTTGTGAGGTCCTTCTAAGGAGCCCTCCTTTGCAGTCACCATGGAGACCCTGGCAGAGAACTGAATAGAGCAATCTAGCCTGGTTGTTTACCATGGCAACTCAAGCAGGACACTTTGGAGACAACCCTGGGGCCATTTCTATGGAGACCTGCTGGGGCTACCTTCAGAAGCTACATCAAAGTCACCTTTGGGTGGGAAGTTATATGCAAACTGGGCAAAGCAACTCATAATGCAAAGGTCAGTGAAATGAAGCTCTACCAAGAAGGGCAAACACTAGTGTAGTTATAATTATTGGGTAGAAGTAGAGCACTGATGTAACATTCTGGAGGTCATGTTAGACATATCAGGTGATCTTTATCAGGTGGGCTACGTGGCATGCAAATACAAGGCTCTTGTCTTTTACCGTGCCTGTAACTTTGTATATGCTGTAAATTGGCAATTATGACATTATTATTACTATTTTCTTATCACACAAACATGCCCACAAAAATTATGTGTTTTCCTGCAAAGGAAAATAATGTTTTTTTTTTTTTTTTTTTTTTTTTGGAAAATAATGTTTTATAGCGAATTCCTTGATTTATTATCTGGGTAGCTGTAAAGTGGCTGCTTCTTAGAGTTTGTGGTTTGTACTTCTTATCTCACAACAATAAAATCAATTGTTTCGAAGTGACCTAAACTCAGTAAAGACTTGTAGAATACTCATTTGAAGGTCAGTTCAGCTGTTGATTTAGAGTTTTGTCATTTAGGCTTTGGAATTAGATAGACCTGGGATCAAATCTTAGCTTATCTGTTTATTAAGTCTTAAGGCACATTTCCTAACTTTTTTTTTTTTTATTGCGGTACGTGGACCCCTTACTGTTGTGGCCTCTCCCATTGCAGAGCACAGGCTCCGGACACGCAGGCTCAGTGGCCATGGCCCATGGGCCCAGCTGCTCCGCGGCATGTGGGATCCTCCCGGACCGGGGCACGAACCCGTGTCCCCTGCATCGGCAGGCGGACCCTCAACCACTGCGCTACCAGGGAAGCCCTTCCTAATATTTTTAAGCCTCATTTTATCATGTATAAAGGGGGACATTGTTAGTACCTTTCTAATAGGCTTGTTTAAGGATCAAATGATACAATGCAAGTCAATTATTTGGATCATAGAAAGCACTCAGTGGTTGTTAGCTGTTGTGATTTTGATGGCTTTACAAGAGTAATACTTGAGATGGGTCCTGTAGAATGAGTAAGTAATTGTTGCTTGAAGACTAGTGAGTGGATATTATGAAAAGTAGTAAAGGCTCAAAAAAGTGTGCTAAACTGAGGAACCCTGGTTGATGTGTAGAGAGCAGGGTACAGGAGAATTGAGGGATGTGGCTCTAAAGATGGGCCGCAGTCAGATGGGAAAGGAGCCTTAATTGTCAGGATGAGGAATATGGGCTTTTTCCTTTGGACTGTGTGGATTCAGCGAGAGCCTGAACTGAAGAGGTGGTAGTGGAGTTGCAGAGAAGAGAAATTTGAGAGAGATGTAGGTGGAAGATAGAATCTGAAGCACTTAAAGAATGAGGGTGACCCTTGTTTCAAGTTCTTAGTGACCCTTGACATTTCTAGATTGTAAGGAAAGCAGATTGTGGCTTTACAAATTGAACTGTAGCATATAAGAGGAAGAAGAAAATTGGAGGTGTGCAACTTTATGTCATGATGAGATGGCATTTAAGGTAGAAGTATTCAACGAAAACCTTTTAACAAATGTTTTTAGGTACTTAACATGTAAAAGACACTATTCTAAGCACTAGGGAGACAGTGGTCAAGAAAGGCCCTCATGAGTCTTATATTCTAGTGATAGAGACAGTAAGCAACAACTGAAATTTATAGTGTATTGTTATATAGTGATAAGTGTGGAGAAGAGGTAGTGTTGGGGAGCAATGCAATTTAAAATTAGGGGTTAGGAAAGGTCTTACCGAGAAGGTGATTATGTAAAACCCAAAAAAGGTGAGGTCTTGAACTACATGAATACCCGGCAGAAGAAATTTCAGGCAGTGGGGACAGTAAGTGCAAAGTGGAAGTATGCCTGCATGTTTCACGAAAAGCAAGGAGACCAGTGTTGCTGGAATGGAATGAGGTCGGAGAGGTCGCCAGGGGTCAGATCATGTAGAGCCTTTTAAGATTTGGTCTCAGCAAGATAGGAAGACGACAGTTGAACAGAGGAGTGACATGTTCAGAATTGTTCTAAATCAATTACTTTGCTTGAGAAGGACAAAATATAATGTCTATGTGGAGTGTGTATGGACTGGGAGAAGGCCAGAGCTGGAGACTAGCTCTTCCAACCCCAGTGAGACATCATAGTTTGGACCAGGGCAGAAGTGGTGTGGAGTGGTCAGATCCTGAGGATATTTTGAAGACAGAGAGCTGTTTGCTATTTGGTGGACTATGAATTGTGAGTGAACAAGGATTATACCAAGGTTTTTGAACTGAGCAACTGGAAGTTAAGTGTTGGCATTGAGATGCCAAAGACTTTGGGAAGAACAGGTTTGGGAAGAACATGGAGAAGGTGAAGAAATCAGATTTGATTGTATAATGTTGATGTGCCCATCAGATACCCAAGTGAGGTGTTGAGTAGGGAGTCATATATGAAAATGAACATAAAAATCCAGAGGTCAGGGAAGGGATCCAGCCGGAGATATATATGTGGGAGTTGTTAGCAGACAGGTTGTATTTAAAGCCATGACATTTGTTGAGGTCACTAAAGGATGAAAAAAAGAGGTCCCAGGACTTAATAGGACTGAGCCTTGGCATATTCCAACAATAAAAATCTAAGAAGGGATGGCTAGTGAGGAGAAGGAAAGAGAATTTATATAGCTTCGGCTGGTGGTAAATAATTGGACCAATAAGATGAACTAAACTGATTTATTTAGGGTCATTCAAATTTTTTAACCACCTCTCCATTTATGAGGTATTTATAAAAACAGTGTGATACAGAATAATTAAGGTAACTGTAGATAATAAAACATTTTAAGAGAGATTGAGCATTAGATGCTCTGATAAAGAAGAGATTCAATAAAGTAGATATTCAAAGTAAGGAATTTTCTTTCTGTGGAGATGAAGGTATAACAATAACAGATTTTGAGGAAAACTCAGATACTTGGAGGAACTTGTAGTTTTTGCAGTTTAGTTATAAGTTTTCAGAGTCAGAGCTTCTGTTTGAAAATGCTTATTCACTTCACTGTTTAACTGTAAGATAAATAAAGTTCATCTGTGGTGCTAAATAATGCTGCATATCCATTTTATTTGTATTTTTATTTTTGAATGGATGATTTATAGTTTGCCACTCAAAGCAGCATTCAAATATAAATGAATATGAATACATTTGACATTTAGCAATATGTGCATGGAATCTGAGAGTTGGATCTAGATATAATGCCATAGCTGTTCAATAGTATATTTATGGGAACAAAAATAAAAAATGCATTTTCATAAGATCATTATAGTCTGGATTTGCATATAGCCACATTCAGAAGATACAAACAGATACCAAATTTATTTAATCTGGTCCTTGCTCTGTGTGAGTTGCTATTTTTGAACCAGTTTTTTACTCCCATCCTCAAATTGTGGTTATTAATCTTCAAATGTTCTTGATAGTGTACTAAATGATGTATAGAGCAAGAGTGCCTTCTCTTTAAGCTTTAAAGAAATGATAATATTGACACAGCTTTTTTTTGTGGTGGCAGCAGAGGTTGGCTCTACGTTTTCTCAGATATTTGTTGTCTCACCTCTCCCCTTTTTAATAAATTTATTCCTTTCCATGTGCCTCATTTTCTAGTATCTGTTTTTATTTCTCTGCTTCTTTTTTGCCTGTTTGCATCTATATGTATTTCTCACACACACAGATACACACATGTACATATACACACACTCACACAGCAGTGAAGGACATGCTGCTATCCAGTGGAAGGAGAAGGGACCTTCTTCTTGTATGTTTCCTTTTATCAGTTTATCTTAGAAGGTATCAGCAGACTTTTCTTCACATCTCATTGGTCAGAGTCCTGAAAAGTCCATGGATCAAGCCAGTTGCTTGCAGTGGGAATGTGAGCATCAGAATGGACTTGGATCATCTACAAACTGCCTTCTGATGCAAATACCTAAAAAAACTGGAGCTCTTTCATGTAGTAAGAAGGAGAGTGGGGAATGGATTTTGGGTAAACAGCTAATAAATATGTGCCTCACATACACAGTGTACCTGTGTATTGGAGCTGTAGACACAACACTGGGTGGGGATCTGGGTGAATGAGTGACGCTTAATCAACAAAGCGCTCAGCAGCCTCTCGTCCCAGAACAAAGATCCAGGCGGTGCCTAGCATTCCTCTCCCTCCATACCGTCACAGTCAGACCTCTCATTCAGGGCATAATTCATTCAGGTGGTTGGAAAAAAGATCCATGTGCTGCTATTTATATAAACTTGTAAAGGATAATATTTGATTAAATAGCAAAAAATCGTGTCTACCTTATGATAAGTCTGTTGAGCCTGGGGTGTTTATTTTTATTTTTATTTTTTTGTGGGGGGAGGTCTTTATTTGGGATTTTACCAGGTTACTTTTTCCCTCTGTTATTTGTCTCATGGCATTGCAAGTAGAGCAGTATCTGAAAAGTATTTAATATAAGGTCTTAAACCCAATTGCAGAGTTGCATGTAATTTCAGCTACAGTATTGTGTGCCTTTGTAGTTTGGGACAAGTTACTTACATTCTCCTTGCTTTAGTTTCCTCAACTATAAAAGTTGTGGGTAATATCTTCCTTAGAGTGTTGTTAAATCAGCCTATGAAAACTGTTAGTGCAGTACCTAACCAGTGTTAGATTGTAAATATTTTGTATTTGAAGTATATATTGGATGTCTCATTTTTCTAGATTAAGGTTTGGAAATGATAACTGTAATCCTGCTTGTTAGACTTTCACATTGTTAAAAAAAAAAAAAAGAGGCATCAATTATCTTGAGTTGACTAGTGACCACTCCCACTTGCCCCACCTGGTCACTTTAGGCAATTGAATAGATAATTTAAAATGTATATGAATTTATACTGACTATTAAAAAGTTATGTTTTGGGGCTTCCCTGGTAGCGCAGGGGTTGAGAGTCCACCTGCTGATGCAGGGGACACGGGTTCGTGCCCCGGGCTGGGAAGATCCCACATGCCCTGGAGCAGCTGGGCCTGTGAGCCATGGCCGCTGAGCCTGCACGTCTGGAGCCTGTGCTCCGCAACGGGAGAGGCCACAACAGTGAGAGGCCCACGTACCGAAAAGAAAAAAAAAAAAAAGTTATGTTTTGGACTCTATAACCAATTATTTTAACTAAACAATGCTTGGACCATTGACTTGTACCATTGATTTGTACCACTGATTTGTAATAAGGGACATTTTAAGGAAGAGAACCATAAATCCCTTATGATAAGCTTCAACAGCACAGACTACATTCTGGTTTTCCTTTATGAGGACCCCTGAGAAAAGTTTCATTTATGTCTCAGCACCAACAATGGGATTTAATTTCTCCTGAGCCATTAGCTTGTTTCCAGCGTGTACACATCTTGGGTTTTATACCTGTTCCTATCCCACTCTTTATACCACTCTTTACATTAGTTTCTAGACTGTTGAGAACCCCAATTCTGATCCACTTCTATCTGGCAAATGTCTTTTATGTGTCAGACTCACCCCTGGCTTTACCTTGTTATCCCCCTATTCTTATTTTCCTTTGTGCTAATGTCTTTATCCACTTAATACCTTTAAACTAGTTGTAGAGTATAATTTTGGAAGCCATCTTAAATCTAATGTGGAACAAGGAACAAATTAATAAATGACTAGAGGTAAAATATTCCAAATAATTTCAAAGATCAACACATTTTTTTATAATGTATTTTTGACACAAAAAACGTGTTTTTTAGTTATTTCTTTCAGAATCCTGCAAGGCCAGCATATCTGATGTGAGCACAAACTTGAACACCAAATTACTCATGTTAACTGTTACCCAGAAAATTAGTCAGGAGATGTTTGTGGGTGAGGTGAAAAAAATTGTACTACTTCCAAAATTTTTACCCATGAAATTTGCTTGGGGAAGTTACTGCATATTAAGGCTTACTGATTTGAAAAAGGAACACATAAACTTACAGTCCTGATGAATAAGGCCTGTGTACGTTTGTGGTGGGTGAGGGTGGACAGGGGCAGGGGAGAGACAATGAAATACTGAAGAAAAGAGGCAGTGTAACATCGGTGTAGGTGATTTTCTAAGGGAAGATTGTAAGCTCTGTGTCTTTCTCTAGGAACATTTTTTCCCCACTGTCTTGACTGCAACAGAAAAAGTAACAGATGGTTAAGTAAAAGGGGTAGTTTAAAATTCCAGTCATTTCTTCTCAGGATTTAAGAAATTCTACTTATAGTGTCCTCGTGGATTTGTGGTTTGGTTTGTGGAGCTCTGCCTACCATAGATATAATAGTTTAAACAGCTTTCCCATATAGAAACTCAAACTAGATTCAATTTCCTTTTAATTTAGACTTTTCGTTAATAAGAAATGTGTCCTAAGGGTCTGTCTTACATATCTCTTTCACTCCTGGCCCTGCCTGGGCACTCAATAAATACATGATTATGCTTAGAGCAGGAACACGCTGGGAGTCAGAAGCCTGGAGAGGGCTTTGATTCACTTTTACTTAACTTGTGACCTTAATCAGACATATTAAGTCTTCTTTATCCACGAACAGGCAGAAATAATGCTTACTTTGAAGAAACTTTTTTTGAAGATGAATTAATGTTTATAAATCTGGAGCTTGTGTCAGTAAAAATTTTGGTAAGTTAGAAGAAGAAAGTATAAAAGGCTAATATATTGGAAAACATGTAATGGTATCATAAAACATTATTTAAAGTATGAATCGTTTTTAAATAGTACTTCTAAAAATAAAAAAATTATATTTCTACAAAGAACAGAACCAGTAGTTTTTCTTCTAGTATAGTGCCATATCACCAAATTAACTGCATTTTGATTTATTACATTTCTGGGTTTTGGAGAGTGAACTTTTTCTCTCTACTAAAGCTTAGTCAGTAGCGGAGCAGACTTAAGGGGAAATGCCCCAATCAAAGCTCTGTTCAACTTTCAAAGAGGTTCTAGACCCAAACTAGTGCTTTCCTTTCTGAAGCACAGTTGGCATCTGTATAGTACCTGTTGTATGCCAGGCACTGTTTTAATGATTTACGTTTACTATCCAATGAATAATACTACACGTTAGGCATACTTTATTCCCACTTTTGTAGATAAGAAAATTGAGGCCTAGCTTGTCAGTCAGCCAAGAGTTATGAGTTCCCTCCCCATCTAAGCACTTCATGGTGGGGACACTGCAGTGACCAAGACTGACATAGCCCCTATCCCCATGGAAATTATGGTCTAGTGTGTGTGTGTGGTGGGGGGGTGATACTGAAAATAAAGGAAAAAAATAATAAATGACTCTGATAATTTTAGATAGTGCTTAGTGCTATGAAGAAAATAAAACAGGATAATGTGATGGAGAACACCAGGAGGGGAAGAGAAGGCCTTTCTGAGGAGGTGACATTGAGAGGAGAGCTGAGTGCTGATGAGCAGCAGTCATTCCCAAATCTGGCACAAGTGTTCTAAGAAGAATCTGTGCAAAGCTCTGAAATGGGAATTAGCTTCCTGTGTTCCAGGAGCTTTAGTTATATCTGGTGTAGCTAGAGTATAGGGAATGAAGTACCCCTTCATTAGCAGCTGGGGCGTGAGGACTGAGCAAGCAGATGAGAACATGTAGGCCATGGGTTCCATCCTAGTTGCTGTGGGGAGCTACCGAAGAGTTCAAGCAGGGAAGAATTCTGATTTGGTATGTTATAGGCTTAAAAAAATTTTTTTTTAATCTTGAAGTGACAAATCTATAGAAAAGTTGCAAGTACAACTTAAAAATCTTTTCTTTTCCTTGAACCATTGGAAAGTAAACTGCAAACCTGCTCATGACCCCTTAAAGGTGTATGTTTCCTACAAACAAGGACATTCTCCCATATAACCATAATACAACTATCAGTATCAATCAGTTATCATTGAAACAATACTATTATCTAACACACAGACCCCTGAATGATTTTGCCAGTGTTCTGTAATGTTCTTGACAATGGTTAGATGTCTCCTTCAGTCTAGAATAGTTTTTCATCTTTCCTTGACTTTTATGACCATTACACTGAAGATTGCAGGCCAGGTATTGTGTAGAATACCTCCAGTATTAACTTGTTTGATACTTCCTTATGATTAGATTTAAACTGTCAATCTTTGACAGGAATATTACTCAAGTGATGCTGCAATCTACCTGTTAGGTAGCACATGATTTTTATTTGTCCCATTAACGATATACTCTTTGATCTCACTCGATTAAGGTGATGTCTGCCAAGCTTCTCCACTGTAAAATCACTCCTTTCCCTTTGTAATTAAAAAACGTTTTGTGGGGAGCTACTCTGAGACTATAATTATATCATTCCTTACCTTACTTTAAACTTTATTTATTTATTTATTTTTTTGCGGTATGCGGGCCTCTCACTGTTGTGACCTCCCCTGTTGCGGAGCACAGGCTCCGGACACGCAGGCTCCGCGGCATGTGGGATCTTCCCGGACCGGGCCACGAACCGTGTCCCCTACATCGGCAGGCGGACTCTCAACCACTGCGCCACCAGGGAAGCCCTAAACTTTAAATTGATTTGTGTGTGTGTGTGTGTGCACACGTGCACTTTTCTATTTTAATCAGTGGGTTTTAGTCCATTACTATCACTATGTATTTTGATATACAAATTGCCTCCAATTTGGCTAGTAGGACCATCTTCAAGCTGTCTTTTTTTCCCTCCTTTTAACATGTTCCCATCATTCTTTACTTCTTTCTGGTACAACAAGACTTTCTAGGCTCTTCTTGTACTTTTCTAGCTCCAGCCCTGGAATCAGCCATTTTCCTAACAAGCCCTGGTTAGTTTTAGTGGAAAAAATTATGTTTAGAATATAGTATCTTGGCATTAGATATGTTCATTGCTATTTAGGTAATTATTCCAAGATCTGAGTGGACATAGATAGGAAACATATCTATGGATATATAGATAGGAATATAATGTATAATCACACATTTTTATATCTATATTGATTTGTCTGTTTATAAATATTAAAAATAACAATTTCATACCAATGCCTCCAACTTAAATCCAATAACATGAGGGTTCATTCTAGTTTTCTTTCTTTCAATATTTGTGGTTCTCTTTCTGACAGTGAGAAACAGGCTCCCATTATCCTTTACATATTTATTTATTTGATTGATTCCCTGTTTGCAAACAATCTTGCATAGCTCAAGAGCTCATAGCTCTTTCCTAAATGGAGGCACTCCTCACCCCACTCAAGTTTCCACACCCTGCACTGGACCACACCCATGCAAGAGCATCCTCTTTACCACTCTAGGAGTCTGTTTTCCATGCTAGCCTCAGCTCCTCCATGCTGCCCACACGCAGTACACACCCTTCTCACCCTGCTTGTGCTGTTACTTCCCATTCTGGACCACTCTTTGCAGGGAAGACCTCATCATCTTGCTAATGCCTTCATATCCTGCTCTGGGCCACCATGACGTTGCCTTCCTTCCTCCACCAGAATGGACACCAGCCTTTCTCTGCATTACCAAGTAAGCTTTAGGACTGAATTGCTCAAGAAGAGAAAGGGAAAAGGAAGAACTGACAGTTGCTTTCAAGTGCTCACTCTGTTTCCTGCATGGGAAACAAAAAGACTGTTGAGTCCAGTGCAGTAGGAAGGAGATGATGACGGCATAAACTAAGGTGGTCGTAGTGGAGATTTTGATAAGAAAGGTTAAGTGATTTGTCCACAGTTATACAGTTAGTTAAATAGTAGAACCAGAACTATAACCTGGCACTATACTCCCTGGTCTCTTACCCTTTTTTTTCTTTTCCTGATAGATGGGTTTGAAGTCTAGAAGGGTGTGAAGCTTTGAAGATAGATAACAATTATATTCTACTAAGATCAAAACAAAAACGGAATTTTAAGAATTTAGTGCTTTTTTTTTCAATCGCTTCCAAATATATATATATTTAGAATTCACAGTAAATTGGGAATTGCAACTTGGAAACACTTTAGAACATGTAGAGTTGTGATCTGGGAAAGTTGAAATTTTTGCCTTCTTTCAAGGAATTACTATATAGAATTTTATTTTAACCAGATCAGTATGTTATGCTAAAACTAATTGATGATGATGACAATAATAATAGCTAACATTCTTTAAGCACTTACCATGTGCCAGTCAGAGTTCTAAATGCTCTGCATGTATTGTCTCATTTAAGTCTCACACAATACAGTGAGGTAGGTACTATAATTTTCTTGATTTTACGAATGTGAAAACTGAGGTACAGAGAAATAAAAGTTACTGGCTCAATATTGCACATGTAGAGGTTGTCGAAGCAGGACTCCAGAAATCGTGCCAGTAACTTAAAAACTGTATTCTAGGGTGACATCTGAAAAGATACATATCAACATGCTTCTTATGACTGATACCGATCAGTTAGAGTTGGCACGCCTGATAAAGTCTTTTTGCCATTCCTGCCACAGAACATTATTGATGATTTGAAATGTTCTGTGACAGTGAACTGGCAGTTTTAATAGTATGAATTTTAGAGTAAATTGACCTGCCTTGCTTATCTCTCAGTAAAAAAGAAAATGTGAAATGAATTAAGGAGGCATGATGTATGTCAGTAGTTCTCAGTAGCTGTGTGGCTGGGGAAGAGGGGAAGAATTTTTTGAACATGCACCTGGTGATCCAAAACCTGGTGATCACCAGGTGCATTTTCAAAATAAACTACAAACTTGCAGAGGTTCTGTGCTTCCCAGGAGGCAGGTTCTGTTGCTGCTGGCACCCTCTGATATAGAAGCTTTTAATCTAAAATGAATAAGAGAAAGGACAAAGAAATGCATTCAGAACAAATCTTTAATGCATTAAAAGATCTGTCACAGACCCTCACACCAGGAAAATGCTGGACACATTCTGCATATTCCATTAATGAGGATACGAAAGGCGCATGCACATATGCCAGGTGTGGTCATCACTGTCACATGTAGAAATGCAAATGTAAGGACACCCTGACACAAGTTTCCCAAAGAAGATTCCACACCAAAAAACAAGGTTTTTGTCCAGCGTCAAATTTTTAGTTATGATATTTAGATTAACTTACTTATGCACATTTAAGATCATACACATGTATGAATATGTGGTTCTTTAATATACACATTAAATTATATATTAATGTAGAAATATCACCTTTTTGCACTCCCACATGCATCTTCAACACTTCTTTTGAGTCATCTGACTCTCTTTTCATTGGAAGAGGTTATATACTCATACAGTTCAACAACCAGGAAAAAGGAGCTCAGAGTCTCTGTGTCTGTGCCTCATTTTTAGTCCCTATATATGTCCCTTCAAATGTTATCTCCAGCCACCAGTGCTCATTTATAGAACATTAGGAATGTCAACATTTCATTTGTCCCCAAAAATATATTTCTTGATCTCTAATGTAAGCAATGAGCATGTTGCTTAAAAAAAAAAAACCAAAATAATTTATTTAAATATGTAACATATTCACATGATTCAAAATTCATAAATTTTAAAACACACATTTAATGAAAAGTCTCCTTTCCATCCCCATATCCTATCTTCCCAATTCCCACCACCCACTTTATAAGTACGTACTGTTGTTAGTTACTTTTGTAGCCTTCCAGGTTTCTTTATGGTTGTACCACAAATTCAAATATACATTCTGATTTTACTTTTTAGTGAATGTAGTAATATGCTATAAAGTTTTCTATAGTTTGCTTTATTAATATAATAACATATCTTGGTGATCCTTCCAGTTATTGGTCTTTTACAGCTACATGGTCTTCTGATATATGGATGTACCAGAATTTATTTAATCTGACTCCAACTGGTGAACATTTATTTCTAACCTTTTGCTACTATAAACAATGCTTCAGTGGATAACCTTGTACGTGTATTATTTTGTGAATGTACCAGTAGATCTGTAGAATAAATACCTAGAATTGAAATTACTAAACTAGAGACTATTCAGTTTTGATAGCTCATTATTAATTGTGCAACCTTGGTCAAGTTCCACAGTTTGTAGAATAGAAGAAATAATAGTACCTAGCTCATAGGGCTAAATGTGTAACACACATAAGCGCTTAGAATGGTGCCTGGTACAAAGGAAAAGCTAAAAGAATTAGCTGATGTTATTGTTGATGTTATTAGAACTACCACCAAATTACTTTCCGCTGGGAGAGCTATTTACAGTCTCACCAACATGTTTGATTACTTGTTTACTCCTGTACCTCCCACCCCAGCCTTGTCAGTGTTATCAAACTGTAGAATTGTTGCCATCCATTAAGTGAAGATAGTATCCCTTCGTAGTTTTAATTTTTATTTTTCTTATGATGAACAAGGGTAAGCATTTTTTATGTTTAAGTAAAATTTGTCTTTCTTTTTTTGTAATTGTCAGTTTTTTGCTCATTAGATTTTACCTATTCTTGATCTTTCCTGATTTTTAAGAAATTCTTGTTTGAGAAATTAGTCCTTTTTGTCATTTGTACTGTATTTTAATTTTCTTTATAGTGATCTTTCCTGTACAGAAAAGTTTAGTTTTTATAAAGTCAGATTTATCTATCTTTTTCTAAAGGATTTTACTTTCAAGTATAAGTTAGGATGACAAAAGAATTGTATCACACTTCTTTTATTAACTTTTGGGGTTTTCTTTTTTACATTTGAATCTTTGAGCCATTTGGAATTAATTCTGTTTATAAATGTGAGGTGTGGATTCAACTATATATTTTTTCAGGTAACTATCTTGCTGTGCCAAAGCTATCTGTTGAGTAGTCATGTTTTCCCCAATACTTTGCAACGCTACCTTTGAAGTATACTCAGTTTTTGTTGTCACATGCAACTGTTTTAAGGCTTTCTGTATGTTCCCTTGATTGGCCTGTTAATTAAGCAGCAGAACTGTACTGTTTCAGTAATGGATGTTTTAAAATATGTTTTATATGTGGTGGAACTTGTCTACCCCCACTTATCCTTCTTATTTGTCGATTTACAGTGCTTTTAAAAGTAAATTTTAAAATACTTATTTGTAATGATAATAAACACTTGAATTATGAAGTTATTTCCTAAAAATAATTAGTGTGTTGTCTCCCTTAAAAAAATACAAAACTAAACGAATTCTATTAGTAAACTACTCTATATATCCAAAAGTACCAAATACTGAATTTGTTTCAAGATAATATTCTAAAATACCATCATGTCTTTAGAATGAAGTAATTGAGAAAATATTCATTAATATTAGAGGATTTCTGGGAAACCATGTAAAAGCAGGTTTACTAAAGGATATTTTTTTGGGGGAGAAGCCCTAAAATTTATATACTTGAGTACATATGCTATTCCAGTTTTATTGATCACAGCTCTCTAGAGCTTTGCTATTCAGTATTGTACCCACTAACCACATGTGGCTATTTACATTTAAATATGAATTAATTTAAATTAAATACAAGGAAAACTTCAGTTCTTCAGTTGGACCAGCACATTTCAAAGGCACATGCGGCTATTGCTACTATTTTGGGCACTCCAAAGTTGAACATTTCTCTCATTCCAGAAAGTTCTATTGGCTAGCTCTGTTTTAGAATATGCTGCAACTTTAAGAGCTGTATTTTTTATGTATGGTAGTTTGGTTGATTGAGTCAAAGAGGAAAGACCATATCTATTGAAGGTTTTAGTTTTGGTAGGGATTCAGATAGAAAAGAGATGAATGTCTGAAAAAACATCAAGCGAAATCACTTGATTAAAAGTCTGATGTACACAGTACTTCAGCAAAGGTAACATTTCAGTCACCAGACTTTTTGATAACGTACTCTATCACCTAAATATTTTTGAGCACACCTCCCAGTACGTGTACATTTTAAATTTACAAATTATCTACTTGCACTACTTTACTCATATATTTTATCTGTATTATAAACTATGCATATAAGTTAAAAACATTATATGAGAATTAAATATAAGGTGATCAAAGGGTACAAACTCTCAGTTATAAAATAAGTGACAGGATTGTAATGTATAGGGTGGTGACTGTAGTTCATAACACTGTATTGTATATTTGAGAGTTGCTAAGAGAGTAGATCTGAAAAGTTCAATAGTTCTCATCACAAGAAAAAAAAATTTGTAACTGTGTGGTGATGGATGTTAACTAGACATATTGTGGTGATCATTTCTCCATATATACTATATCAAATAACTTTGTTGTACACTTGAAACTAGTATAATGTTTTATGTCAATTAAAAAGAGTTAAATATAAATGGGAGTTCCTTCATGCAACCTGTGAGCTGTCTTATATATGTCTTGAGGTTCATAGGCCACATTATGGAATTGTGTAATATGGTGGGGTTGGATCACAAATTAGAGAATCTGGATTCTGGAAAAAAGTTACAAAAAAGTAACTTAAACCTCAGTAAGCATTCCTTTTTCTTGTTAGTAAAACAATATTTACGTTATAGGTGTATAGTGAGAATTAAATGAGATAATACTAGAGGTATTGTTTGGTTAAATAGTGAATAAAAATATTTAATGGCAGAAAATTGTATGGCCTGTGAAGGTCTGTAAAATAAATGTTTAGATTTGGCTTTGAAATAATTTTTATAACTTTATTAAAACCTAATGATAGTATAGCATATAGCTTTTCTAGGCTTGGATTATGTTCTTCAGAAACAAATACAGGAAATTATATTGAAAGAGTTAAAAGACCTTGATTAAAAATTTTTTTTTCTTAGGAGCCACATCATTCCTTTTTAAAAGGTTTATATTAATCGGACTCATGGAAGCACCTGGAAAAAATGAATCCTCTTCTATCCTATATATTTTTACTGTGCCTCTGTTGTACAAAGGATGCAAAAGGGATCACTACATTTCCTAAAATGGGGCTGTTTAAATAATTGGCTTTCTGTTGATTCCAGTGTCAAAGAAAATTATGGTTATTCCTTATTCGAAGGACGTTAATGGTGTTGGAGGTACTGACTTGAAAGGTGATGTATCAGCTATATTTGTGGGTGTTTTATGACTTAATTTGTCATTTTTAGAAAATACATTGTGCTTTACTGAACAAGCTACATTTGGATAACAAAATTGGTAGTGAATTTCAGGAAGAGAGGTTTCTACTTTTTAAGAAAAGTATATATTGTAAAGTATATAAAAAAGGCATTCACATGTAGTAATCACATGGATGCCTGAGCAGCATAATCAAGCATAATCAAGCATCTAATTTTTCAGACACATCTTACCCCTCTCACAAATCAGAAAATAATGTAATTTTATTGTTAAGAGCCCTCTTCTCTCTCCCCTGCAATTTAATTAATACTTGTTAAGAAGAAGTAGCTGTCAGATTAGAATTGAATTTTTGAATTTTCTATTGTCTTATGATGGAGTGGCAATCTAAATCTTTTTATTTAGGTATATTATTTTCAAGAACTTTTAAAATGATAATTTCTCGGCTTTTCTGATTATGAAGAGAAAGTTTTAGCACTTGAATAAATAGATTGAATGGTTAATTATTTCCATAAAAGGCAATAATAGAGAAGCCATTTTAAAAAGAAAACAATGAAGATATTTTTAAGTAAGAATAGCTGTTATCCTCAAATTGTATTATTTTGCTCAAAAATTTTGGTGATATATACCTTTAGGTTTAGGTACAGGCAGCTTGTAAGTTTCTGTGGTATTTCAAAGTGTGTTAAAACAATCCTTGGAAAGGCAGTAGTAAAACAAGCCTAGATTCATTACTAATATTTTACTTTTCTGAAATCATTCATTTATTCTACAAATATTTATCACATTTCTACATAGTAAGTACTGAGGATATAGTGGCCAAAAGGTAGACACATGGCCCATGTTAGAACTTATATTCTAACAGGAAAGTACATAAACATACAAAAAATAATTGTTCTAATGAATATTAAGGAGATGAACAGTGGACTGAGATGGAGAGAGTAGTGAAAAAGTACCTACTT